>NC_056735.1:1265445514-1265563014 GCF_019279795.1 Protopterus annectens
CTCCAAAAAGGGCAATTCTCTCAAAGGTATTCACACACATAACCCTCCTCACACACCCACTATCAACGTTTGCAGTATTCAAACCCCTACCTAACTATGTTATAATACTAGAAAGATACCCATTAACATGATATACTATATGCTTTACTGGGTGTTTTGCTTTCTCCTGCTATATTTGTAGGATGCTGACATCATCAGACTTTCCAAAGAGAAATGTACCTCTTTTGATGTGTTTTCCCAGTCTCCAAAAAGGGCACTTTTCTCAAAGGTATTCACACACATACACACCTCCCCCCCGCTGACATCATCAGACTGTCCAAAGAGGAATTTACCTCTTTTGCTGTTTTTTCCCAGTCTCCAAAAAGGACACTTCTCTCAAAGGTATTTACACACACTGTCAGCATTTGCAGGATTCAAACACCTACCTCACTATGTTATGATACTAGAAAGATACGTATTAACATGACACACTGTATGTTTTACTGGGGCCCCCGGCTGACATCATCAGACTTTCCAAAGAGGAATGTACATCTTTTGCTGTGTTTTCCCAGTCTCCAAAAATGGCACTTCTCTCAAAGGTATTTACACACACTGTCAGCAGGATTCACACCCCTATCTTACTATGTCATGATACTAGGAAGATACTCATTAACACGACGCACTGTATGTTTTACTGGAGTGGGGGGTTTGTTTTCTCCTGCTATATTTGTAGGATGCTGACATCATCAGACCTTCCAAAGAGGACTGTACCTCTTTTGATATGTTTTCCCAGTTTCCAAAAAGAGCACTCCTCTCAAAGGTATTCACTCACATACAGACCCCCTTTCCAAAGAGGAATGTACCTCTTTTGATGTGTTTTCCCAGTCTCAAAAAAGGGCACTTTTCTCAAAGGTATTCATACCCATACACCCCCTACACACAAACTGTCAGCATTTGCTGGATTTAAACTCCTACCTAATTATGTTATGATACTAGACAGATACGCATTAGCACGACGCACTATATGTTTTACCGAGTGTTTTGTTTTCTTCTGCTATATTTGTAGGATGCTGACATCATCAGACTTTCCAAAGAGGAATGTGCCTCTTTTGATGTGTTTTCCCAGTCTCCAAAAAGGGCACTTCTCTCAAAGGTATATACACACATACACACCCCCTTTCCAAAGAGGAATGTACCTCTTTTGATGTGTTTTCCCAGTCTCCAAAAAGGGCACTTTTCTCAAAGGTATTCACACCCATACACAAACTGTCAGCATTTGCAGGATTTAAACTCCTACCTATGTAATGATGCTAGAGAGATACGCATTAACATAATGCACTACATATTTTATTGGGTGTTTTGTTTTCTCCTGCTATATTTGTAGGATGCTGACATCATCAGACTTTCCAAAGAGGAATGTACTTCATTTAATGTGTTTTCCCAGTCTCCAAAAAGGACACTTTTCTCAAAGGTATTCACACACATACACCTCCCCGCTGACATCATTAGACTTTCCAAAGGGGAATGTACCTCTTTTGCTGTGTTTTCCCAGTCTCCAAAAAGGGCACTTCTCTCAAAGGTATTTACACACACTGTCAGCATTTACAGGATTCAAACCTTTACCTCACTATGTTATGATACTAGAAAGATATGCATTAACACGATGCACTGTATGTTTTACTGGGGCCCCCCGCTGACATCATCAGACTTTCCAAAGAGGAATGTACCTCTTTTGCTTTGTTTTCCCAGTCTCCAAAAATGACACTTCTCTCAAAGGTATTTACCCACACTGTCAGCATTTGCAGGATTCAAACCCCTACCTCACTATCTTATGATACTAGAAAAATACGCATTAACACGATGGACTGCATGTTTTACTGGGGGGTGGGGGTTTGTGTTCTCCTGCTATATTTGTAGGATGCTGACATCATCAGACTTTCCAACGAGGAATGTACCTCTTTTGATGTGTTTTCCCAGTCTCCAAAAAGGGCACCTCTCTCAAAGGTATATACACACATACACATCCCCTTACCAAAGAGGAATGTACCTCTTTTGATGTATTTTCCCAGTCTCCAAATGGGCACTTTTCTCAATCGTAGTCACACCCATACACCCCCACACACACAAACTGTCAGCATTTGCAGGATTTAAACTCCTACCAAACTATGTTATGATACTAGAAAAATACGCATTAACATGACACACTATATGTTTTACTGGGTGTTTTGTTTTCTCCTGCTATATTTGTAGAATGCTGACATCATCAGACTTTCCAAAGAGGAATGTGCCTCTTTTGATGTGTTTTCCCAGTCTCCAAAAAGGGCAATTCTCTCAAAGGTATTCACACACATAACCCTCCTCACACACCCACTATCAACGTTTGCAGTATTCAAACCCCTACCTAACTATGTTATAATACTAGAAAGATACCCATTAACATGATATACTATATGCTTTACTGGGTGTTTTGCTTTCTCCTGCTATATTTGTAGGATGCTGACATCATCAGACTTTCCAAAGAGAAATGTACCTCTTTTGATGTGTTTTCCCAGTCTCCAAAAAGGGCACTTTTCTCAAAGGTATTCACACACATACACACACCCCCACTGCTGACATCATCAGACTTTCCAAAAGGAATGTACCTCTTTTGATGTGTTTTCCCAGTATCCAAAAAGGGCACTTCTCTCAAAGGTATTCACACGCATACACACCTCCCCCCCCGCTGACATCATCAGACTGTCCAAAGAGGAATTTACCTCTTTTGCTGTTTTTTCCCAGTCTCCAAAAAGGACACTTCTCTCAAAGGTATTTACACACACTGTCAGCATTTGCAGGATTCAAACACCTACCTCACTATGTTATGATACTAGAAAGATACGTATTAACATGACACACTGTATGTTTTACTGGGGCCCCCGGCTGACATCATCAGACTTTCCAAAGAGGAATGTACATCTTTTGCTGTGTTTTCCCAGTCTCCAAAAATGGCACTTCTCTCAAAGGTATTTACACACACTGTCAGCAGGATTCACACCCCTATCTTACTATGTCATGATACTAGGAAGATACTCATTAACACGACGCACTGTATGTTTTACTGGAGTGGGGGGGTTGTTTTCTCCTGCTATATTTGTAGGATGCTGACATCATCAGACCTTCCAAAGAGGACTGTACCTCTTTGATATGTTTTCCCAGTTTCCAAAAAGAGCACTCCTCTCAAAGGTATTCACTCACATACAGACCCCCTTTCCAAAGAGGAATGTACCTCTTTTGATGTGTTTTCCCAGTCTCCAAAAAGGGCACTTTTCTCAAAGGTATTCATACCCATACACCCCCTACACACAAACTGTCAGCATTTGCTGGATTTAAACTCCTACCTAATTATGTTATGATACTAGACAGATACGCATTAGCATGACGCACTATATGTTTTACTGGGTGTTTTGTTTTCTTCTGCTATATTTGTAGGATGCTGACATCATCAGACTTTCCAAAGAGGAATGTGCCTCTTTTGATGTGTTTTCCCAGTCTCCAAAAAGGGCACTTCTCTCAAAGGTATATACACACATACACACCCCCTTTCCAAAGAGGAATGTACCTCTTTTGATGTGTTTTCCCAGTCTCCAAAAAGGGCACTTTTCTCAAAGGTATTCACACCCATACACAAACTGTCAGCATTTGCAGGATTTAAACTCCTACCTATGTTATGATGCTAGAGAGATACGCATTAACATAATGCACTACATATTTTATTGGGTGTTTTGTTTTCTCCTGCTATATTTGTAGGATGCTGACATCATCAGACTTTCCAAAGAGGAATGTACTTCATTTGATGTGTTTTCCCAGTCTCCAAAAAGGACACTTTTCTCAAAAGTATTCACACACATACACACTATCAGTGCTTGGAGAATTCAAACCCCTACCTCACTATGTTATGATACTAGAAAGATATGCATTAACACGATGCACTGTATGTTTTACTGGGGCCCCCCGCTGACATCATCAGACTTTCCAAAGAGGAATGTACCTCTTTTGCTTTGTTTTCCCAGTCTCCAAAAATGACACTTCTCTCAAAGGTATTTACCCACACTGTCAGCATTTGCAGGATTCAAACCCCTACCTCACTATCTTATGATACTAGAAAAATACGCATTAACACGATGGACTGCATGTTTTACTGGGGGGTGGGGGTTTGTGTTCTCCTGCTATATTTGTAGGATGCTGACATCATCAGACTTTCCAACGAGGAATGTACCTCTTTTGATGTGTTTTCCCAGTCTCCAAAAAGGGCACCTCTCTCAAAGGTATATACACACATACACATCCCCTTTCCAAAGAGGAATGTACCTCTTTTGATGTATTTTCCCAGTCTCCAAAATGGGCACTTTTCTCAATGGTATTCACACCCATACACCCCCACACACAAACTGTCAGCATTTGCAGGATTTAAACTCCTACCAAACTATGTTATGATACTAGAAAAATACGCATTAACATGACACACTATATGTTTTACTGGGTGTTTTGTTTTCTCCTGCTATATTTGTAGAATGCTGACATCATCAGACTTTCCAAAGAGGAATGTGCCTCTTTTGATGTGTTTTCCCAGTCTCCAAAAGGGCAATTCTCTCAAAGGTATTCACACATAACCCTCCTCACACACCCACTATCAACGCTTGCAGTATTCAAACCCTACCTAACTATATTATAATACTAGAAAGATACCCATTAACATGATATACTATATGCTTTACTGGGTGTTTTGCTTTCTCCTGCTATATTTGTAGGATGCTGACATCATCAGACTTTCCAAAGAGAAATGTACCTCTTTTGATGTGTTTTCCCAGTCTCCAAAAGGGCACTTTTCTCAAAGGTATTCACACACATACACACACCCCCACCGCTGACATCATCAGACTTTCCAAAAGGAATGTACCTCTTTGATGTGTTTTCCCAGTATCCAAAAAGGGCACTTCTCTCAAAGGTATTCACACGCATACACACCTCCCCCCCCGCTGACATCATCAGACTGTCCAAAGAGGAATTTACCTCTTTTTGTTTTTCCCAGTCTTCAAAAAGGACACTTCTCTCAAAGGTATTTACACACACTGTCAGCATTTGCAGGATTCAAACACCTACCTCACTATGTTATGATACTAGAAAGATACGTATTAACATGACACACTGTATGTTTTACTGGGGCCCCCGGCTGACATCATCAGACTTTCCAAAGAGGAATGTACATCTTTTGCTGTGTTTTCCCAGTCTCCAAAAATGGCACTTCTCTCAAAGGTATTTACACACACTGTCAGCAGGATTCACACCCCTATCTTACTATGTCATGATACTAGGAAGATACTCATTAACACGACGCACTGTATGTTTTACTGGAGTGGGGGGTTGTTTTCTCCTGCTATATTTGTAGGATGCTGACATCATCAGACCTTCCAAAGAGGACTGTACCTCTTTTGATATGTTTTCCCAGTTTCCAAAAAGAGCACTCCTCTCAAAGGTATTCACTCACATACAGACCCCCTTTCCAAAGAGGAATGTACCTCTTTTGATGTGTTTTCCCAGTCTCAAAAAAGGGCACTTTTCTCAAAGGTATTCATACCCATACACCCCCTACACACAAACTGTCAGCATTTGCTGGATTTAAACTCCTACCTAATTATGTTATGATACTAGACAGATACGCATTAGCATGACACACTATATGTTTTACTGGGTGTTTTGTTTTCTTCTGCTATATTTGTAGGATGCTGACATCATCAGACTTTCCAAAGAGGAATGTGCCTCTTTTGATGTGTTTTCCCAGTCTCCAAAAAGGGCACTTCTCTCAAAGGTATATACACACATACACACCCCCTTTCCAAAGAGGAATGTACCTCTTTTGATGTGTTTTCCTAGTCTCCAAAAAGGGCACTTTTCTCAAAGGTATTCACACCCATACACAAACTGTCAGCATTTGCAGGATTTAAACTCCTACCTATGTTATGATGCTAGAGAGATACGCATTAACATAATGCACTACATATTTTATTGGGTGTTTTGTTTTCTCCTGCTATATTTGTAGGATGCTGACATCATCAGACTTTCCAAAGAGGAATGTACTTCATTTGATGTGTTTTCCCAGTCTCCAAAAAGGACACTTTTCTCAAAAGTATTCACACACATACACACTATCAGTGCATGGAGAATTCAAACCCCTACCTCACTATGTTATGACACTAGAAAGATATGCATTAACACGATGCACTGTATGTTTTACTGGGGCCCCCCGCTGACATCATCAGACTTTCCAAAGAGGAATGTACCTCTTTTGCTTTGTTTTCCCAGTCTCCAAAAATGACACTTCTCTCAAAGGTATTTACCCACACTGTCAGCATTTGCAGGATTCAAACCCCTACCTCACTATCTTATGATACTAGAAAAATATGCATTAACACGATGGACTGCATGTTTTACTGGGGGGTGGGGGTTTGTGTTCTCCTGCTATATTTGTAGGATGCTGACATCATCAGACTTTCCAATGAGGAATGTACCTCTTTTGATGTGTTTTCCCAGTCTCCAAAAAGGGCACCTCTCTCAAAGGTATATACACACATACACATCCCCTTTCCAAAGAGGAATGTACCTCTTTTGATGTATTTTCCCAGTCTCCAAAATAGGCACTTTTCTCAATGGTATTCACACCCATACACCCCCACACAAACTGTCAGCATTTGCAGGATTTAAACTCCTACCAAACTATGTTATGATACTAGAAAATACGCATTAACATGACACACTATATGTTTTACTGGGTGTTTTGTTTTCTCCTGCTATATTTGTAGAATGCTGACATCATCAGACTTTCCAAAGAGGAATGTGCCTCTTTTGATGTGTTTTCCCAGTCTCCAAAAAGGGCAATTCTCTCAAAGGTATTCACACACATAACCCTCCTCACACACCCACTATCAACGTTTTCAGTATTCAAACCCCTACCTAACTATGTTATAATACTAGAAAGATACCCATTAACATGATATACTATATGCTTTACTGGGTGTTTTGCTT
Source organism: Protopterus annectens (assembly GCF_019279795.1). Classification (NCBI taxonomy): domain Eukaryota; kingdom Metazoa; phylum Chordata; order Ceratodontiformes; family Protopteridae; genus Protopterus; species Protopterus annectens. The sequence continues at coordinate 1,265,452,553 of NC_056735.1, forward strand.
TCTCCTGCTATATTTGTAGGATGCTGACATCATCAGACTTTCCAAAGAGAAATGTACCTCTTTTGATGTGTTTTCCCAGTCTCCAAAAAGGGCACTTTTCTCAAAGGTATTCACACACATACACACACCCCCACCGCTGACATCATCAGACTTTCCAAAAGGAATGTACCTCTTTTGATGTGTTTTCCCAGTATCCAAAAAGGGCACTTCTCTCAAAGGTATTCACACGCATACACACCTCCCCCCCGCTGACATCATCAGACTGTCCAAAGAGGAATTTACCTCTTTTGCTGTTTTTTCCCAGTCTCCAAAAAGGACACTTCTCTCAAAGGTATTTACACACACTGTCAGCATTTGCAGGATTCAAACACCTACCTCACTATGTTATGATACTAGAAAGATACGTATTAACATGACACACTGTATGTTTTACTGGGGCCCCCGGCTGACATCATCAGACTTTCCAAAGAGGAATGTACATCTTTTGCTGTGTTTTCCCAGTCTCCAAAAATGGCACTTCTCTCAAAGGTATTTACACACACTGTCAGCAGGATTCACACCCCTATCTTACTATGTCATGATACTAGGAAGATACTCATTAACACGACGCACTGTATGTTTTACTGGAGTGGGGGGTTTGTTTTCTCCTGCTATATTTGTAGGATGCTGACATCATCAGACCTTCCAAAGAGGACTGTACCTCTTTTGATATGTTTTCCCAGTTTCCAAAAAGAGCACTCCTCTCAAAGGTATTCACTCACATACAGACCCCCTTTCCAAAGAGGAATGTACCTCTTTTGATGTGTTTTCCCAGTCTCCAAAAAGGGCACTTTTCTCAAAGGTATTCATACCCATACACCCCCTACACACAAACTGTCAGCATTTGCTGGATTTAAACTCCTACCTAATTATGTTATGATACTAGACAGATACGCATTAGCATGACACACTATATGTTTTACTGGGTGTTTTGTTTTCTTCTGCTATATTTGTAGGATGCTGACATCATCAGACTTTCCAAAGAGGAATGTGCCTCTTTTGATGTGTTTTCCAGTCTCCAAAAAGGGCACTTCTCTCAAAGGTATATACACACATACACACCCCCTTTCCAAAGAGGAATGTACCTCTTTTGATGTGTTTTCCCAGTCTCCAAAAAGGGCACTTTTCTCAAAGGTATTCACACCCATACACAAACTGTCAGCATTTGCAGGATTTAAACTCCTACCTATGTTATGATGCTAGAGAGATACGCATTAACATAATGCACTACATATTTTATTGGGTGTTTTGTTTTCTCCTGCTATATTTGTAGGATGCTGACATCATCAGACTTTCCAAAGAGGAATGTACTTCATTTGATGTGTTTTCCCAGTCTCCAAAAAGGACACTTTTCTCAAAAGTATTCACACACATACACACTATCAGTGCTTGGAGAATTCAAACCCCTACCTAACGATGTTATAATACTAGTGAGATATGCATTAACATGATGCTTATATGCTTTACTAATAAAAAGCTGTGTTGAAAAGAAAAGCTTATTACAACGAATGTGAATAGTTTATGTGTTTGTTAGAAATGTATGCTTTATTTAAAATGCATTTTTATTCAAACACATTTTAAACAGTTTTTACATTAAGTTTAAGTAAAATGAGATTTGAATGGTGTAATGTGTATTAATGATGGTATAAAAATAAGACAGTTTTTTTTAACTCTTTGTTCTGATGAAGGCCTAATTCTTGGGCTGAAAGCGCTAAACCAGTGGATTAAAGTTCATTTTGTGTGATAAAGTGCTCCATTATCACTTGTGGTTTTCTTTTTATTTGCTGTTTTGTTGTAGCAAGTGTTTAGTTTGGTTGTCTGTTTTGTTTAGGTTGATGAGTATGGGGGAGGCATAGAGAAGTGTGGAGACTAGGTGGGTTCTAGCGATGGTAGCTTTACTGTAGTTGGTGAGGTACTTTTTGCATCTCTATAAGGTTCTGAGTTTTTTATTGTGTGTGTGACATGCATATCAAATTTCATGCTGTGATTTACGATAACTCCTAGTAGTTTGGTGTGTGCGACAGGTGTGATAAGGGTGTTGTTAGCTGAGTATATTATGATTGAAGGAATGGAGTCTATGGCTTTTGTAGGATGGAATACCATTAGTTTGTTTTTTTGGTGGGTTAGGTATTACTTGAGATTTGACTAACCAGCTTTCAGCAGTGGCAAAGGATTCTTGTGTCAATTTCTGGAGTTTAGGGAGTGATGGGGCAGAACAGGTTACGTTGGAGTCATCAGCGTACTGGACCAGGGTGGCATACAGGGTAGCATTGCAATGTTTATTGGTAAATATGGTAAAGAGGGCCAAGGATGGATCCTTGGGGGATGCCTAAGGTTACAAGTAGGAGGAGAGATAAGAAATTTTGTCATTTTACTCTCTGTTGATAGGTAGAAATTCCTAAAACCAAGTAAGAGTGAAGTGGCTTAGAATAAGTTTGGAAAGTGCAGTAAGTGGTTTGGTATGGGAGACTGTATTGAAGGCCTTGGAGGGATCTAGGAAGACAGTGCTAGGGCAACGGTAGGGCATTTGTGATGAATCCATTAAAGATTTGATGTTGTGGCTTATTAAAAGTAAGAAACAATGAGAAGGAAATGTGGAATCTTGAGGATATGTTGCACAATTTGGATTCAAGATTAGTAGAAGTCAAAGACATTAAACTGGGCATGAAGAGGTACAACCACTAATGTTAAATTAAAAGAAAAAAAATATGAACAGAAAGGTGAGAAGATTGATCTGTGACAAGAAAAGTAGTAAACTGTGTGACTGGGCTAATGACTGAACATTCTTCTAAGTTCATATTGCTCACAGATGTGGTATTCTCTCAAAAAGTGTTTCATCAAAATTGCCAAATAGAGGATATTGATGAACTTTCCAACGATCAGTATTTACACCCATATAACACAGGTTTTCAGTGTTCTCTGATCAAGAGATTTCACAACCGCAGAATGGGCCAGAAGTTTACAAACACAGAATGGTACAAAAATGTGTGTTTTGAAATGAGAAGAGGCCATATGTACATTTTCAGAAATGCTAATGGGCAATCTTAAGTAAATGCAGTTGGATTTGAAAATGACAGTCAATGCCCAAGAATATTAGAAGTTTGTATTTTACCTGTTTTTTTCAGAGTGTCTGCTATGAAGTCCTTCAAAGAGACTACCCTTAATTATAGGGTAGAACAAATAGCTGATTTCTCTTAAGTATCTAATATGAAATGGTGTTTAGACTAAGAAATGGATTTTTTCCCATCACAAAGACATGGATGATGCTGGTCAGAGAGTAGTTAGTGTTCTAAAACACCCAAATAAAGCTTTGTTTGTTTCTTCTGTTTATGAACATGGTCCATTTGTTACTGTAATTTTTCAAAATGGTTTGCACATGAGTACTTCAAAAGTGAAAACAAAAGGGGCATTCAATATAATTTAATTATGAATATGAAAATATGGTAAAAATGTCAAGTCATTAGATGCTGTGATAGGACTGATGCATTTCTTTAGGGTTTAGTTTAAGATGGGAACCTTAATTGCCCAAGGCTGCTCAGTATTTTGGAATCCCAAAAGTCAATAAGTGTCACAGGAACCAATTATTTTGACCTACAACTCAGTGGATGCTTATGTTTAACATTTCTTAAGATCTATTGTATACATGATTCACCATTAATAATTGAAAGATAAATTTGATCATGAAACTCAGAGCAAGGATCTTAAAAATTTACCACAGTTCTTGTTACTATGGACATTTATTATTCACTTCTATTTCACAAGAAAAAGGGACAGAAATAGTAAGGAGATTTACTGCTGTTTTGACATTCCCCCGGATTCACGAATCCTCCGTGTAAGACTAAATAAGTCTTACTCGGAGGCTGCAGTTGAACGGTATGATGTCAGCATGCAATGAATATTCATGAGGGCACACTGACTCAACCGCCAAGTCTAACACCGGACCGTGTAGGAAAGCAGGGGTGTGTCCGACTGCTGAGCAGTCTAAATGTCACGCCCTGCAAGGGTTCAAAAGAAAAATGTAAACACAGAAGAGCGAGTCTGCTCAAATGTCCATGCACCCAACACCACATTCCCTGACATTATAAACCCCCATCACAGTTATAAAAAGTAAAACATTAATTTTATTTTTTTTATATTCCCAAAATAGCTACCCGTATTTGTGAGTGTGTGCGCGGGTGTGCCCATTGCTTAGCTGCAGTTAGCAATCCCGACAAGGAACAGCATAAGCAAGAATGTTTATACAAATCACACCAAACAGCAGTAGCGTAATGGTAGAGCGTTTGCACAAAGAAGAGGCATTCATGGTTTGAGTCCCACCACTCTCCTTCCTATTTATGTTTCAAATCAGTATATGAAATAATACCTGACATATATGATTAAAATATTACTAAAAAGCAGTGAAATGGCCTATGTATCAGTGAACAAAATATATATTTTTAAGGGATCCTGATATATAATTGCCCGCAGTTAAGCAGCGCTTTACTCAGCACAATATAGGTGCCCGTAGTTCAGCAGCGCTTTACCCAGCACAACAGAGTTGCCCATAGTTAGATGACACTTTACCCAGCGCAATAGAGTTGCCCATAGTTAAATAGTGCTTTACCCAGCACAATCGGTTTGCGTGGACGTGTGCGCCGTGCTAACCAGTGCACCGTAGGGCAACGTGGGGCAACATAGAGCAAAGTTGCTTAAACACAGCCACACCTCCTAGCTTGTCTGGACAGTATTAAAATAAAATGAATGACAAGGTTCGAACCCAGGACTCTGTGCACCATAATCAATGTACTGAACCACTAAGCCATGACAGCTTTGGGGAAGCTGCCACTGTTAACATACATATACTTATAAATGGTAGATTAACCATTACTAAGCAGGTCTGCAGTCAGCCGAGAATTTTCAAAAATGGCCAGTCACAAAAAACTGTGGGAAATACGGCATATTTAAGCCCCATAGGCTGGAATACTTGCCATAACTGATTGTAGCTCACATCTGCAGTTAGAATGGCTGGTGCTGGAGAGGGTACATGCTTCCAAACGCAACGCTAGGGCATCAAGGAGTCGAAATACATGGTTTGGCTCCTTGTCCACCGTCAGGAGTCAAGACTCCTGCAGGCCAAGTTCCAAGAGACGGAGTACAAGTCAGAAGTAAGCTCATGACCTCACCAGTGTCACAGGCATTCCTCGGACTGGTGAGCAGGTCCGTCACCACCATGCAGACCTGAAGAGACTGAAGCAGGACCTACTGAACCAATGGATACAGGAGGCCCGTGGGATGCAAGATGTCCCACAACTGAGTAGGTAGAAATTCAGTTTATATATATATATATATATAAAAATATATATATATATATATATATATATATATATATATATATATATATATATATATATATATCTAGAGAGAGAGAGAGAGAGACATGGGGTCATATGTACCACAACAGGTGTGTGGTGACCAAGGCATGGACTGTAGACAAGTGTCGATACTGCAGTGCCATCCCTCCTTTCCAAAACATTGTACCCATTAACTACCACATAAGTAGAAATCTACCATAGCACTGAAGGTGTGATAAGGTTACATGGGACACAGGTGGACAGTAGCCACCTCTGTGATAAAGACAGTGCCACACTAGACTTGTAATCTGTCTATGTGGTACGTGTCATCACAACAGGTGTGTCATCTAGGGAAATATAGGTCAGTGTTCCCCTCTACTCATCACAATGCCCCGTGTGGTATGTAACTCACATGACTACTACAGCAAGTGGAAAGGCCACAGACATACCTCACAAAGGGTAATACTGGCCTCAAACAGATGCCCTATGCGACTGACTCACAAAACCACAGCTATACTGTATTGCATACTGCCCACACAGAGGTGACTTCTGCCAGACATACAGCGGTATGTCACACCCATAGCTGTGTGACAACCACCATGGTAACATATCGCAATCCCTCCAAGCTACACGCTCAGGGGTCCTAAACCTCATCAGCTCACTAAACAGCACATGCTGGAGGGATAGGTTCCTATCTCAGTGATATGCCATACTCTGGAATAAACCACCTAGCAATAGCAAACAAGGCTCCTCTTTAGCAGTTGATATAAATACCCGATGATTCTTTGGGAGATAGGTAATACACCCTGGGAATCACCTCTGTGGTTCTGGTCGACAGGGGCAAGTAAAATCAAATTATATGCGTGTCAAAGGCCAGCGTAGCATATGGCTAGGCTGCTCTAGGCCCTAGGGCCAATATCATATTACCTACCTATGACACTATGCACACACACATGTATTCAATGCAATACCTGCTATGTGAGGTTGAATGAGTGTAACGCTGAATGTGTGCAAGGTCTGTAAAGGTGTGATAGCTTAGTGTGAAGTTATATCTGACATGGTAGTGTCTGTCCTAGCTGTGAGGCCAGCAAAAGATGTGTATGTTATTGCTAGATAGACATAGTAGTATCCAAAAACCAGACATGGTAGTATGGCATACGTTGTGACGTAGTTCCTTGTTGACGACTGCGGTGTGCTATTGTAAGCTAAAGCAATACATGTATGCTTAGTGAGTGGTACTGTTGGTGAATCCAACTCCCATATGAACTGTAGTACTACCTGAAGCTGTAGGCCTAAACAGCACAGTATGGTGTATGTTCACATTGCTTGGAAACACTGTCTTGTTTGTTTCCTGTAGACTGCACAGAGTGCATACCTCAGGCATAAGGGTTTGTAAGTAGTGGCACACAGTACTGTATGGTACACAGGTAAACCTCATCTGTGTTGGCATACAGTGGTGTGTTGTATGTTTGTCTGATGTATGTGTAATTATGCCTGTACCATGCCCGCAATCATATGTGTGTTACAGGGTATACGTGTGTATCTAGCAACATATATACTCTGTTATAGCAGTATGCCACCTGTATTAACAACTGTGCACATATGTTAGGCAGAGGTATGGCATCAACGACTAGGGTGGTTTACTGGTACCACTGTAACTGTACTTTACATTCATTGCAATGGATGACATCTTCGTTATTGCATTAGCGTGATATATACCCCTGTGGCGAGGTTGTGCATTGTGTCACAAACAGTGTGCCGGGCACTGTTGTATAGTGGTTTGATATATAGAGTGTGCCAAGCACTGTTAGTCAGTTGTGGCCTGAGAACCAATATGTGATATTGAATTTGTGTATCCTCTGACAGACAAACAGATGTTATATATGGCAGTGAAGTGATATCTGTGGTTAAGGGTGTAAAGTGTGCCACAGGACTTGCTCATACATATTGTTCATTTCTCTTTCAGGCTGATGGCCCATCAACATAATCCTTGTTACACAGCAGCGGAGGAAGAGGAAATCCACAGCAGCCTGGTGCAGCACTACTCACTGCTGTTTCCCAGAAGCAGTCAGCACCAGCATGAGCGGACTGCGCTGTGGCAAGATCTTGTTCCTCAGGTAAATGACATAGACATGCATAACCGGACAAATGAGCAGGTACACCATCACTGCAGTGATTTAATTAGACATGTCCGGCGGCATGCATCTGATATTCATAGACAACAGCTTGCCAGAGGTGGTGGGGTGGCCATTCACCCCCCCTCACCAGAGTGGAGGAGCTGCACCTAAGCATGGTGGCTCCTGGACAACAACAGCAACTGCCACAGACATGTGTCATCATGGAGGCTGGAGCCACCCAGCATGTTGACATGGAGCATGCAGGTAATATGCCCTATCTGTAGACTACAGTTACCTGTATTGTTAGATTATGTGAGATGTGAGATGTGTACTGTGTGTTTAGCAGTTGTGCTGCATAGTGTTGTGCAATACTGATATTTGGAATATTATCTGTACACCTGTGACTGTCGACTGTTGTTCTACTGTAGTTTAGCAAAACCCACAGTAGCAATGCCACAGTTGTGGCCACTGACGAACTTTCTCATATTCTTGTAGGTCTCTCTGGTGTGACAGCAGGGCAGACAATCCATGCTGGTTAGTGTGGTATAACTGCAATATTGGTAATGAAATGTGCATGTCATAGGTGAGGTGTAGGCCATGTACACGGAACACACCTACGCATAATGCATGCTGTGCATGTTTGCTGTAAGACATTGCACAACTCAGTAATGTCAGTAGCTGCCTCAATGACATGCAATACACAGAGCATCAGACACACCTGTGGCAACACCGTACTGCACATTGGATAGGCATAGCTGCTTGCAGCTGTACACAACATAACACGTTTATCATACGTAGTACACCTCAACATGCTACACATGGCGTTACCACACACCCGTTGTAAGGTCACACTTCAGTATCCCACAAGTCATCCACACAGCACACATGATATACATCTGGGGTAGAGGCCTATCATGGGGCTGTGCAACACTCTTCAACACATAACACAGTCATGTTAGGCAATGCTCCCTATTAGGCACCTCACACACCCATGTACAAAGTGGCTGTGTAATTGTGAACATAGCCACGGCACTGCAGTTCAGGTACAGCATGCTTGGTGGTGGTCTGTCACACATTAGTAGCCTTGAATGACCACATGATGCATGATGATGATGGCTCATGGTACTACACCCCATCCAGTTACAGTGACCACAGTACTACACATAGTCATTGCTTTGCACCCCAATGTTGTGTGTGCAAATATATGGACCTATACACAATATGCATAGCGTGTTGTTTGTGTGCTTACATATGCCAGTATACACAATAAGCATAGCAGTCGCCATCTGTACAAAGTGACATATATGTCCTGGAATGCTATTGGGTGTATAGGTCACATGACACACATTGGGTATGTGTGGTGTTTAATGTTGCAGTCATGTAGCATGCCATGTCATAGCTGCCACCGACATATCTGCAATATGTCCCACAATCACCATAACCACTGTACAATGGCCATGTCGAGCATTGGGATTCCATAACATCTACATGCACCACTCATCCTGTGTGTGTACATAGAGTGCATGTGCTACACCTGTGCCCACTATTATCTGCTATGGTCACAGACACTGTAATCAGACATGGAAATCTATGTGTCACACAGATAACAAATGCAGCAATGGTATGTATACCTGTGAGTGATAGTGCTCAGGACATTATAGAGCTGATAATACTTGCACAGCAATGTTGTGTCCATGTACACATTGTGTTCCAGGATGTAGCCAATCACTGAACAACTACACACATGCATCAAAGCCATGTATACTGGTATTAATTAGGGCCATCTACACTCGCACTGCATGGTCTTGAGCAACACATATTCTGCATTCCGACACATGTGAGGTGACTGTTTGCCTTGTGATACTGTCACCCACCTTCACTCACTATTGAGTATGTGCTGGATTGCTGGTGTGTGTGTGTGTGTATCTGCTGTAGTGAGGAATGTATTTGTGTGCATGTGTTCATGTGTTCATGTGCTCCTGTGTTCATGTGTTCCTGTGTGCATGTGTGCATGTGTGCATGAGTTCATGTGTGCATGTGTTCATGTGTTCATGTGTGCATGTGTGCATGTGTGCATGTGTTCATGTGTGCATGGTATTCATGGCACTTGCATCCCCTCACAGCAGCCATACCCGGATTCCTGGAATGGTACCACATGGGCGGATGTCCAGGGGTTCTCGTTGGAGCACCGATGGTCGTACTGCCCCTGGCAGACATGCCCTCACAGGTCTTACAACCTCAAGTATGTTCCAGGCTGTAATGCAGGCACAGGCACGTATGGAATGGTACACCAGACAGGGACTAAGGACGCAGAGTACCCATTACACTGCTATCAATGACAGTATCCGTGACCTTGCCGGTGCCATCCGGAATTACACCAAGGTCATTGATAGCCATTGGGGGGGAGAGATTAGATGCCCTGCACAATGTGTTTTCCATGAGCCAGGACCGTGCGGGACGTTTGAGATGTCGACCCGGACATATGTCAGCAACATCAACAGCTGGCAGTCGTTGAGGATGGCCCACAGATCACAGCCACTCCCGTAGTGACAGTACCAGCCCCAGAAATGCTGGGGCTGGCCTGTCGATTGACCGTCCTAGTAGACCACGTGCACATGGCTCTGACCAGTCCCAGCAGGGACTTGGGTCCACTTGCCATACATCTGCCTCTGATGATAGTACCCAGTCAGGGTTGGTACCCGATACTGTCCGTAGCACCCCTGCTAGGCACAGGTACCATGTCTGTGGCCCAAGACAATGATCTGTACAGCCTGGCAGGTACAGTCTTTGGCTGTCCCACAACCTCCCATATATGGCAGCCACATCATGGAGCTGTGTACATGCAGACACACACACATTAACCAAACAACTAGGGCTCACACATACACACACACACATTACATCAACATTGGCCCATGCTGTACTGTTGTCCCTGACACACACACACACACACACACACACACACACACACACACACACACACACACACACACACACACACACACACACACACACACACACACACACATACTTGTCGATTGGATGGGTCAATGTTGGCTCTGGCAAACCAACAACACACCCTGTGCATATAATGACACCTGTGCCACATCCTGTCATCTGTAACATTGATGTAGGAAAAGGCTAACATGGTGCTGATGTGCAGGGTGACATTATAGCAGTGTAGCAATATTAGCATGTTGTCAACAGGAAAGTGTAATAATATCCTTGTAGGTATATCTGAGCAGGCATGATGCATCAAAGCTATGATTGTCAATGTAGCATTGTTTAAACCAGTGTTAAGTATGAGTCTGTATTGTCTGCCCATGTGCCACTTGACTGAAGTGTATAGTGTTGCCAGTATGTATTAGTGAGTGGACAGTACGTGTGTGATGTGTGCAGTACAGATTAGCAGGTGCACATCTGTGAACATGGTGGGTGCACACTCTCTGCATGTACGTGCATAGTGGACACATGGGACGTGTGACATACCCTGTATTACACATTGTTAACATCTCATAGTATCTCTTGATGGCCAGTATGCATTCTACTACAGATATGTTCTAACATGGGTACATGTGTGTGCGTGACATGGTTTGACACTATGCTGTGGGTGATACTGTTAATATCTATCAATGCTTTGCATTCTGGAAGTATACACAACCTCAACAGCATGACTATAACCAATCATTAGATGATGTCCTGACAACTGACACACAGATGTAGGGAACTCAGTAACAGTTGGATCCTTCTGGTACTATACTATAGCAGTAACCAGTGGTATTGACCACCACCCATTCCTGGGACCACACCTGTTTGGCATATAGCCCTCTTAAGGTACATGCAAACACACTAGGGATATGTCCATCCACATCTGTAAATGCATGCATTGGCCTATAATACATTCGCTGGATGGAACACATATCCTACACAAGGGTATCATACAGACAAATACCTGTTGTCTGACACATTCTGTATAGCTCTAAGCCAACTGTAGCACAGTCATCCACATTTACTATAGAAACTATCCCGACAGTACCACATAGGTGGTAGCCCCCAACATGTATGTCGAGTACCAATGTGTACATACAGCCAAGTGTTACGTAATCTGTCCCTTGGTATCCACATATCCAGAGGTATTGTGGAGTCCCTTGGTGTATCACATAAGCCATTAGGGGCCTGTATGCATATCCACAAGGCTGTTGTACACCTATAATGACTGTCCATTATTGCCAGATGTTGCTGTGTATGAACATGTCTGACATATACCCCAGGCATGTACCCTCATTCACACTACTCTATAGTAACTGTCATGGGTGTGTGTGGCACAGATTACCTTGGCCACAGATCACTACAGTGGCCGGCCTTGTCACATACATACATATGTGGCCTACAATCTGAGAAGCAGCAGCATAATCTGTCAAAGGAAACAAATGTATTCATGTAGTATGCAGGCTTCACACCTATGTACTAATTGAGGTCACATGTACATATATTTATTTGCCACACAGATACCTGATGTGTGCAATGCACATACTGTTTTAATCCTGATATGTCATACCATAGTAAAAGCAAATCCCACACTGCATTGACCAACAGTGTCACACACACAACAATTACAGGATTCAAACCCCTACCTGGCTATGTTATGACACTAGTGAGATAAGCATTAACATGATGCGCTATATGCTTTACTGGGTGTTCTATTTTCTCCTGTTGTTTTTGTAGAATACTGACATCCTCAGACTTTCCAAAGAGGAATGTATTTCTTTTGATGTGTTTTTCCAGTCTTCAACTAGGACACTTCTCTCAAAGGAATTCACACACCCTCCCCCGCACACACAGTCAGCGTTTGCAGGATTAAAACCCCTATCTAACTATGTTAGGATACTAGAGAGATACACATTAACATGACGTGCTCGATGCTTTATTGGGGGTTGTTTTCTCCTGCTATATTTGTTGGATGCTGACATCATCAGACTTTCCAAAGAGGAATGTACCTCTTTTGATGTGTTTTCCCAGTCTCCAAAAAGGGCACTCTTCTCAAAAGTATTCATACACATCCCCACCCAGTCAGCGTTTGCAGGATTCAAATCCCTACTTAACTATGTTATAGTACTTGAAGGATATGCAATAACACTACGTGCTATATGCTTTATTGGGTGGTTGGTATTCTCCTGTTATATTTGTAGGATGCTGACATCATCAGACTTCCCAAAGAGGAATGTACCTCTTTTAATGTGTTTTCCCAGTCTTCAAAAAGGGCACTTTTCTCAAAGGTATTCACACACATACAGCCTTTGCAGGATTTAAACCCCTATTTAGCTATGTTATGATACTAGAGAGATAAGAATAAACACAACGTGTGATATGCTTTACTGGGAGATTTGTTTTCTCCTGCTATATTTGTAGGATGCTGACATCATGAGACATTCCAAAGAGGAATGTACCTCTTTTGATGTGTTTTCCCAGTCTCCAAAAAGGGCACTACTCTCAAAGGTATTCATACACATACACACCCCCCACACACACACACACACTGTCAGCATTTGCAAGATTTAAATCCCTACCTAACTTTGTTATGATACTAGAGAGATGCACATTTACACAATGTGCTATATGCTTTACTGGGTGTTTTGTTTTCTCGTGCTATATTTGTAGGATGCTGACATCATCAGAGTTTCCAAAGAGGAATGTACCTCTTTTGATTTATTTTCCCAGTGTCCAAAAAGGGCACATCTCTCAAAGGTATTCACACACATACACACACCCCCCCCCCCCACTGACATCAGACTTTCCAAAGAGGAATGTACCTCTTTTGATGTGTTTTCCCAGTCTCCAAAAAGGGCACTCTTCTCAAAAGTATTCATACACATCCCCACCCAGTCAGCGTTTGCAGGATTCAAATCCCTACTTAACTATGTTATAATACTAGAAGGATATGCATTAACACTACGTGCTATATGCTTTACTGGGTGGTTGGCATTCTCCTGTTATATTTGTAGGATGCTGACATCATCAGACTTCCCAAAGAGGAATGTACCTCTTTTAATGTGTTTTCCCATTCTCAAAAAAGGGCACTTTTCTCAAAGGTATTCACACACATACAACCTTTGTAGGATTTAAAACCCTATTTAGCTATGTTATGATACTAGAGAGATATGAATAAACACAAAGTGCGATATGCTTTACTGGGTGATTTGTTTTCTCCTGCTATATTTGTAGGATGCTGACATCATCAGACTTTCCAAAGAGGAATGTACCTCTTTTGATGTGTTTTCCCAGTCTCCAAAAAGGCACTCCTCTCAAAGGTATTCATACACATACACACACACACACACACACTGTCAGCATTTGCAGATTCAAACCCTACCTAACTATGTTATGATACTAGAGATGCACATTAACATGTGCTATATGCTTTAGTGGGTGTTTTGTTTTCTCCTGCTATATTTGTAGGATGCTGACATCATCAGACTTTCCAAAGAGGAATGTACCTCTTTTGATGTGTTTTCCCAGTCTCCAAAAGGGCACTTCTCTCAAAGGTATTCACACACATACACCCCTGGGCTGACATAATCAGACTTTCCAAACAGGAATGTACCTCTTTTGATGTGTTTTCCCAGTCTCCAAAAAGACACTCCTCTCAAAGGTATTCACACGCATACACCCCCCCACACACACACACACAAACACACACTGTCAGCATTTAACCCCTACCTAACTATATGTTATGATACTAGAGAGATACGCATTTACATGTGCACTATATGCTTTAGTGGGTGTTTTGTTTTCTCCTGCTATATTTGTAGGATGCTGACATCATCAGACTTTCCAAAGAGGAATGTACCTCTTTTGATGTGTTTTCCCAGTCTCCAAAAAGGGCACTTCTCACAAAGGTATTCACACCCATACATCCCCCCACACACACACAAACACACACTGTCAGCATTTAAACCCCTACCTAACTATGTTACGATACTAAAGAGATACACATTAACACGACGCGCTATATGGTTTACTGGGCATTGTGTTTTCTCCTGTTATATTTGTAGGATGCTGACATTATCAGACTTTCCAAAGAGGAATGTACCTCTTTTGATGTGCTTTCCCAGTCTCCAAAAAGGGCACTTTTCTCAAAGGTATTTACACCCATACACACACACACATGAAACTGTCAGCAGTTTTAGGATTTAAACCTCTACCTAACTATGTTATGATACTAGACAGATACACATTAACACGACACACTATATGGTTTACTGGGCATTGTGTTTTCTCCTGCTATATTTGTAGGATGCTGACATCATCAGACTTTCCAAAGAGGAATGTACCTCTTTTGATGCATTTTCCCAGTCTCCAAAAAGGGCATTTCTCTCAAAGGTATTTACACACATACACACCCTCTTTCCAAAGAGGAATGTACCTCTTTTGATGTGTTTTCCCAGTCTCCAAAAAGGGCACTTTTCTCAAAGGTATTCACCCATACACCCACACACACAAACTGTCAGCATTTGCAGGATTTAAACTCCTACCTAGCTATGTTACGATACTAGAGAGATACGCATTAACACAACGCACTATATGTTTTACTGAGTGTTTTGTTTTCTCCTGCTATATTTATAGGATGCTGACATCGTCAGACTTTCCAAAGAGGAATGTACCACTTTTGATGTGTTTTCCCAGTCTCCAAAAAGCGCACTTCTCTCAAAGGTATTCACACACATACACACGTCCCCGCTGACATCATCAGACTTTCCAATGAGGAATGTACCTCTTTTGATGTGTTTTCCCAGTCTCCAAAAAGGGCACGTCTCTCAAAGGTATTCACACATGCACACACACTATTAGCATTTGCAGGATTCAAACCCCTACCTAACGATGTTATAATACTAGAGAGATGCGCATTAAAATAATGCGCTATATGCTTTACTGGGTGTTTTGTTTTCTCCTGCTATATTTGTAGGATGCTGACATCATCAGACTTTCCAAAGAGGAATGTACCTCTTTTGATGTGTTTTCCCAGTCTCCAAAAATGGCACTTCTCTCAAAGGTATTCACACACATACAAACATACATACCCCCCCCCCCCGCTGACATCATCAGACTTTCCAATGAGGAATGTGCCTCTTTTGATGTGTTTTCCCAGTCTCCAAAAAGGGCACTTCTCTCAAAGGTATTCACACACATACAACCCCCCCGCTGACATCATCAGACTTTCCAAAGAGGAATGTACCTCTTTTGCTGTGTTTTCCCAGTCTCCAAAAAGGGCACTTCTCTCAAAGGTATTTACACACACTGTCAGCGTTTGCAGGATTCAAACCGATACCTCACTATGTTATGATACTAGAAAGATACGCATTAACACGATGCAGTGTATGTTTTACTGGGGCCCCCCACTGACATCATCAGACTTTCCAAAGAGGAATGTACCTCTTTTGCTTTGTTTTCCCAGTCTCCAAAATTGACACTTCTCTCAAAGGTATTTACCCACACTGTCAGCATTTACAGGATTCAACCCCCTACCTCACTATGTTATGATACTAGAAAAATACGCATTAACACGATGGACTGCATGTTTTACTGGGGGGTGGGGGTTTGTGTTCTCCTGCTATATTTGTAGGATGCTGACATAATCAGACTTTCCAAAGAGGAATGTACCTCTTTTGATGTGTTTTCCCAGTCTCCAAAAAAGGGCACTCTCTCAAAGGTATTCACACACATACACACCCCCTGACATCATCAGACTCCAAAGAGGAATGTACCTTTTTTGATGTGTTCTCCCAGTCCCCAAAAAGGGCCCTTCTCTCACAGGTATCCACACACACACACAAACACACACTGTCAGCATTTAAACCCCTACCTAACTATGTTACGATACTAAAGAGATACACATTAACACGACGCGCTATATGGTTTACTGGGCATTGTGTTTTCTCCTGTTATATTTGAAGGATGCTGACATCATCAGACTTTCCAAATAGGAATGTACCTCTTTTGATGTGCTTTCCCAGTCTCCAAAAAGGGCACTTTTCTCAAAGGTATTTACACCCATACACCCCCCTACACACACACACACGCAAACTGTCAGCAGTTGCAGGATTTAAACCTCTACCTAACTATGTTATGATACTAGACAGATACACATTAACACGACACACTATATGGTTTACTGGGCATTGTGTTTTCCCTGCTATATTTGTAGGATGCTGACATCATCAGTCTTTCCAAAGAGGAATGTACCTCTTTTGATGTGTTTTCCCAGTCTCCAAAAAGGGCATTTCTCTCAAAGGTATTTACACACATACACACCCCCTTTCCAAAGAGGAATGTACCTCTTTTGATGTGTTTTCCCAGTCTCCAAAAAGGGTACTTTTCTCAAAGGTATTCACACCCATACACCCCCCCACACACACAAACTGTCAGCATTTGCAGGATTTAAACTCCTACCTAGCTATGTTACGATACTAGAGAGATACGCATTAACACGACGCACTATATGTTTTACTGAGTGTTTTGTTTTCTCCTGCTATATTTATAGGATGCTGACATCGTCAGACTTTCCAAAGAGGAATGTACCACTTTTGATGTGTTTTCCCAGTCTCCAAAAAGCGCACTTCTCTCAAAGGTATTCACACACATACATACGTCCCCGCTGACATCATCAGACTTTCCAAAGAGGAATGTACCTCTTTTGATGTGTTTTCCCAGTCTCCAAAAAGGGCACTTCTCTCAAAGGTATTCACACATGCACACACACTATTAGCATTTGCAGGATTCAAACCCCTACCTAACGATGTTATAATACTAGAGAGATGCGCATTAACATAATGCGCTATATGCTTTACTGGGTGTTTTGTTTTCTCCTGCTATATTTGTAGGATGCTGACATCATCAGACTTTCCAAAGAGGAATGTACCTCTTTTGATGTGTTTTCCCAGTCTCCAAAAAGGGCACTTCTCTCAAAGGTATTCACACACATACACACAGACACACACCCCCCCCCGCTGACATCATCAGACTTTCCAATGAGGAATGTGCCTCTTTTGATGTGTTTTCCCAGTCTCCAAAAAGGGCACTTCTCTCAAAGGTATTCACACACATACACCCCTCGCTGACATCATCAGACTTTCCAAAGAGGAATGTACCTCTTTTGCTGTGTTTTCCCAGTCTCCAAAAAGGGCACTTCTCTCAAAGGTATTTACACACACTGTCAGCGTTTACAGGATTCAAACCCCTACCTCACTATGTTATGATACTAGAAAGATATGCATTAACACGATGCACTGTATGTTTTACTGGGGCCCCCCGCTGACATCATCAGACTTTCCAAAGAGGAATGTACCTCTTTTGCTTTGTTTTCCCAGTCTCCAAAAATGACACTTCTCTCAAAGGTATTACCCACACTGTCAGCATTTGCAGGATTCAACCCCCTACCTCACTATGTTATGATACTAGAAAAATACGCATTAACACGATGGACTGCATGTTTTACTGGGGGGTGGGGGTTTGTGTTCTCCTGCTATATTTGTAGGATGCTGACATAATCAGACTTTCCAAAGAGGAATGTACCTCTTTTGATGTGTTTTCCCAGTCTCCAAAAAGGGCACCTCTCTCAAAGGTATGTACACACATACACATCCCCTTACCAAAGAGGAATGTACCTCTTTTGATGTATTTTCCCAGTCTCCAAAATGGGCACTTTTCTCAATGGTATTCACACCCATACACCCCCACACACACAAACTGTCAGCATTTGCAGGATTTAAACTCCTACCAAACTATGTTATGATACTAGAAAAATACGCATTAACATGACACACTATATGTTTTACTGGGTGTTTTGTTTTCTCCTGCTATATTTGTAGAATGCTGACATCATCAGACTTTCCAAAGAGGAATGTGCCTCTTTTGATGTGTTTTCCCAGTCTCCAAAAAGGGCAATTCTCTCAAAGGTATTCACACACATAACCCTCCTCACACACCCACTATCAACGTTTGCAGTATTCAAACCCCTACCTAACTATGTTATAATACTAGAAAGATACCCATTAACATGATATACTATATGCTTTACTGGGTGTTTTGCTTTC
Source organism: Protopterus annectens (assembly GCF_019279795.1). Classification (NCBI taxonomy): domain Eukaryota; kingdom Metazoa; phylum Chordata; order Ceratodontiformes; family Protopteridae; genus Protopterus; species Protopterus annectens. The sequence goes on from NC_056735.1 coordinate 1,265,471,129, forward strand.
TCCTGCTATATTTGTAGGATGCTGACATCATCAGACTTTCCAAAGAGAAATGTACCTCTTTTGATGTGTTTTCCCAGTCTCCAAAAAGGGCACTTTTCTCAAAGGTATTCACACACATACACACACACCCACCGCTGACATCATCAGACTTTCCAAAAGGAATGTACCTCTTTTGATGTGTTTTCCCAGTATCCAAAAAGGGCACTTCTCTCAAAGGTATTTACACACACTGTCAGCATTTGCAGGATTCAAACACCTACCTCACTATGTTATGATACTAGAAAGATATGTATTAACATGACACACTGTATGTTTTACTGGGGCCCCCGGCTGACATCATCAGACTTTCCAAAGAGGAATTTACCTCTTTTGCTGTTTTTTCCCAGTCTCCAAAAAGGACACTTCTCTCAAAGGTATTTACACACACTGTCAGCAGGATTCACACCCCTATCTTACTATGTCATGATACTAGGAAGATACTCATTAACACGACGCACTGTATGTTTTACTGGAGTGGGGGGTTTGTTTTCTCCTGCTATATTTGTAGGATGCTGACATCATCAGACCTTCCAAAGAGGACTGTACCTCTTTTGATATGTTTTCCCAGTTTCCAAAAAGAGCACTCCTCTCAAAGGTATTCACTCACATACAGACCCCCTTTCCAAAGAGGAATGTACCTCTTTTGATGTGTTTTCCCAGTCTCCAAAAAGGGCACTTTTCTCAAAGGTATTCATACCCATACACCCCCTACACACAAACTGCCAGCATTTGCTGGATTTAAACTCCTACCTAATTATGTTATGATACTAGACAGATACACATTAACACGACGCACTATATGTTTTACTGGGTGTTTTGTTTTCTTCTGCTATATTTGTAGGATGCTGACATCATCAGACTTTCCAAAGAGGAATGTGCCTCTTTTGATGTGTTTTCCCAGTCTCCAAAAAGGGCACTTCTCTCAAAGGTATATACACACATACACACCCCCTTTCCAAAGAGGAATGTACCTCTTTTGATGTGTTTTCCCAGTCTCCAAAAAGGTCACTTTTCTCAAAGGTATTCGCACCCATACACAAACTGTCATCATTTGCAGGATTTAAACTCCTACCTATGTTATGATGCTAGAGAGATATGCATTAACATAACGCACTACATATTTTATTGGGGTTTTTTTTTTCTCCTGCTATATTTGTAGGATGCTGACATCATCAGACTTTCCAAAGAGGAATGTACTTCATTTGATGTGTTTTCCCAGTCTCCAAAAAGGACACTTTCCTCAAAAGTATTCACACACATACACACTATCAGTGCTTGGAGAATTCAAACCCCTACCTAACGATGTTATAATACTAGTGAGATATGCATTAACATGATGCACTATATGCTTTATTGGGTGGTTTGTTTTCTCCTGCTATATTTGTAGGATGCTGACATCATCAGACTTTCCAAAGAGGAATGTACCTCTTTTGATGTGTTTTCCCAGTCTCCAAAAAGGGCACTTCTCTCAAAGGTATTCACACACATAAACACACCCCCCTGCTGACATGATCAGACTTTCCAAAGAGGAATGTACCTCTTTTGCTGTGTTTTCCCAGTTTCCAAAAAAGCACTTCTCTCAAAGATATTTACACACACTGTCAGCAGGACTCAAACCCCTACCTCACTATGTTATTATACTAAAAAGATTCCATAGCTTATAACAATAATAACTCAAAGAACGGCACTCGCAGCAACTAAATAACCAAAACTAGATGAAAAATAGCTAACGCCACACGCTATGTAGTCTTGAGAACCTGGTAACTCACTCTCCAAAAATAGTAACCAAGGTACCAGTAATTCACTTCCAAAGAAATGATAGCAGCAGCACTCTGATGGCTAAAATCCATAGTTTATTATAAAACTCGATACACACACAAAAGACAGTTAAACAGTTTAACGCTTTCACCTGTACACAATGCAGGTTTCATCAGAACTGACTTTCATCTTTGATTTAGCCCAGTTTAAATTACTTTTTGGCGCCAAAACAGAGCTCACAAATTTAAAAACACACTACACCAATACATCTACATAAATATACTACTACTACCTAATGCATGATTTCATAAACACTAATCTATTCGTAAACTATAATAATAAACCTCATAACATAAGAATGATATTATTAAATAAAACTAATATTATTAAATAAATAAATAAATGAAATATATAAATAAATTAATAACATGAAATGCATATCAGAGTAATTTCAAAACAAAATATATATATATATATATATGTATTTATATATGTATTTCAACAATATTTATGTGTTCATAAATATATAATATTTCTTAAAGTATTTTAAAATGTTATTAAAAATTTTTATAAAAAATATTGTTAAAAAATGTTATGAAATACTCCAAAAAGGGCACTCCTCTCAAAGGAAAAAACACACATCTACTACCTGCCCCAACACACACAGTCAGTAATTGCAGTCTTTGAACTCCTACCTAATTATGTCATGATACTAAAGAGATACACATTAACATGACGCGCTATATGCTTTATGGGGTGGTTTTGTTTCTCATGCTATATTTGTAGGATGCTGACATCATCAGACTGGACATGGTAATGTGTGTACACTTTGTTTTATGCAATCCCAGGAATACAACATGTGGACCAGCAGGTGTTAACAGCTTGAACAGGACCCCACAATTCTTAGCTTGTGTGATCAATCTGTGGACAAATTGCCATTCCTTCATATGACAACACATATTTATGCACAGATTATTGATTTTGTGGATACCATATGTGTCTGGGATGTTGATAAAGGGCTATTCAAAGTCTATGTGGGACATGTGTAGCTCCGTTCAGTGATGTATGTCCTGGGTGGCTGCCTTGCAAACAGTCTAGCATGTTTGGGAACCATGATCTGCCCATGAACGTACCACAGTTGGTAGGGTTGTGTGTTTGTCAGCTTCCAATAGCTCTGTTTATGACTTCAATCAAGATGGACTCCTTGGCCTTGCAGATCAGACTTCATAGGCTTATTGGACAATACTTCCCATGGTGTGTTGTGCACCAACACTTGTGGGGAGTGCCATATGTTGCTGTAACATATTCAATGGTTTCAGATCCTGTGGAGAGGGTGAGGCTCAACAGACTGTTCAGGTGCAAGGTCTGTTTGTTCTGTAGTTTACTCATGACACATATAGGGAAACAATGTAATCCAATTGCTGCCATGCTTTCGGCTTTGGGGGGAGCTGTTTACCCATCCTCATGTGATATCTCCTGGTATGATGATAGGGCCTTTCATCAGTGGGAGGTGAGTTTGTATATATGGGCCTGTCTGACAGGATGTCGGCATTGTCAGTCAGGTACAGTTGGCCCTGATTCAGGACATATATGAGTGTACATTACTATTTATGACATAGCTGAAGGAGGTGTCATGGTTCAGTCTTGACTCCTTCGCTGCTACTCTTTACAAAACACCGAAAAACCTGGGCACTAAACCCCTGTTTATACTCTTTTACACACTTAACACCCTACTGATCCTTTGTGATCAGTCAACAGAGTATGGCATCATAATATCGTGGCATGTCCAGGGGTCGGTTTCATGTGTACTCTCCAGTCCAGCTGGTGAATATTGGAATTTTGACACAATGTCACAAATGCCTTATGTACACAGACAACCCTCTCCTACTCCCAACAAACTCAGATATATGTGAGAGATGCAACTATATAGACATACAGGAGGCTGAGCTCTCTCGACCCATGACTGACACAGTCTATTAGGTGGTGAAGGTAATGACACACACCACAAATCCAGTCTCACATAGACCTATAGCGACAGCAATCAAACTACATTATCACACATAAACATACTCGGAGGATCTAAATAATGCCTAAGCAGCAGAGACCACCAAATCAGACACACAAACAACTGCCACCCCACTACAATACCCACATATCACATAGTTCACAAAGTCAGTGTGCCACACAGTCACTGCCCTTAGGGCTAAACAACACACCTAATACACTTGTAATAGGTGACACTTATTGTCAGACACACTGATGTCCCACTCACCAGGCCAAACAAGGGGATGGTCACTTTGAGCTGTCTCTCTGGTTTCTGGATCCGCCACATAACACATGCACTCAGGTCACTCCAAAGCAAGTACAGAAATGGCTCCATCATTGTCCATGCTGGTGCAAATAACCTCAGATCTTCCTCCCTGGACCACATGACATTATTCATAGAGGAACTCTCTGATCATGTAGCCCAGGTCAGTATGACCCTGACCTTGTGTAGCATCTTACACTCACCAAGAATGATGTCACAGAATACAGACAAACTGATCACTTTTAACAGTTGGTTAACATATCGGTGTCATTCAAAGGGGATCCAGTGTCTGTCAGCCTGGGGTGACATGCTCGACATGCCACGTAGCTTAGCTATGGACAGCTTGCACCTGTCATCCTTGGACTTTCAAATACTGGCTAAGCCTCTTGCCACCCCCATAGTGCTTTTTTTAAGCGAGGCTCAAAAGAAAAACCCACCTCCATAGACATTACAGGGTAAAAGAAACTAAGGGTAATGCTGCTCAACACCAGATGTGTTACCCTCAAAATGTGCCTACTGAGGACTCTCCTCAGTATGGATAATATCGATATCTGTGCAGTAACAGACACCTGATTCAGGCTCCCAAATGCACACCAGCACTACCAGGTTATGCTTCATACCATGCTTTCTGACCACAAGACTCGGAATGGCCAACACAAATAGGGGGAGTATCCATATACATCACAGATACACACACCTCCAGGTTAGTAGCACTGTATGAAGCATCGCAGACCATACATGTGCAACTAATAGTGTGCAAAACTGCCTTTCAGTTTGTAGCCTGTTACAGACCACCCTCCCAAACTCAGGAACCACACTTGGCTTTCCTGGGAACACTGGAGAATATGAAAGTCTCCCGAAACACCATTATATTGGGTGACTTCAAATACCCAAACATTGACTGGGGATACTACTCAAGCCGCAACACCCTCACCCAACAGTTGCTACTATTTGTAATCTCAAATGCTATGGCACAACCGGTCACCACGCCCACAAGAGGGGAAAACATATTGGACCTGATCATCACCAACATGGGGACTATATGTTCCACACCAGAGGGATACCCCTCATTGGTAAGGTCAGACCATACATTTATCTCACTGGACATCTATATCCTGTCCCCACACCCATCCTAGGTAATCTTGGTGAACTTCTCAAAAGCAAACGTCACACTTCTCCAAACCAAGGTGGTATCCTTCAAAGACCCTGGGACAGTGATAAATACGGCTCAGACCACTGAATCCTTTACAAATGCATTCTATGGACACCTAGTGGACTGCATGGATCATGCTATCCCAAATAATAACAAGACTCACTCCTCCAATGGCAGGGGACCTGTCTGGTGGACCCCGGCCATTAATAAGTTATACAACGAAAGGAGGAGGCTACTACATGATAGAGCACAATCCCAGACAGGGAAGGCATCTGTGATCTGTACTAGCAGAAAGCTACGATCACTCATGAATTCATCTAAGGCCTGCTTCTAATGGACAATTGCACCAGACACTTAGGACAATCACAAGGCCTTCTTTATTTATGTCAGGAACCTGGGTGGACACTCACTGATATGCTGTGAGTTTCTGCATACTGACTAAACATACCCTGTACCCACAGACATTGCCAACATCCTGGCAAACAGGTTCAGTGCAGATGTTTCCTCCCATCCCCCCTAAGAAGCAACTGTCCATCCCAACAGAGTGAAACCTCCCTGACATCACAAATGAACAGGTGAATGCTGCCCTCCCCAAAGCAGACAACACAGCATCAATGGGACCAGACGGTGTCCCGGCCTGCGTCTTACATGAGCTTCATGATGAACGTAACCCTCACATTAAGTCACTGTTCAATATCAGAGTTACTACAGGATATGTACCCAAAGAATGGCGTACAGTGACAGTGGTCCTGCTCCACAGAGGTGGTGCCACAGTGACCCTGGGACAATATCGCCCTATAAGCCTAACTAGCCTGTTCTGCAAAGCTATGGAACGTATTGTCATGGAACTCATACACATAGAAATCGGGAACCTACAGACACTGGGTCCTACACATTTCAGCTTTGTTGTGGGCAGTTCTTGCCTCCTGAACCTTTTCATATTCTTTAAACAGTTACCAGGTGCATAGATGTAGGGAAGGTTGCCCACACAGCCTACCTGGACCTTGCAAAACCCTTCAACACAATACCCCACTTGGCCATTATACATAGGCTCACCAGCGTCGATATCGACACATATCTCACAAGATGGATTGCTAACTGGATCAGGGATAGCACCCACATGGTCAGTATTGCAGGTGCCATGTCTGACTATACACCAGTTACATGTGGCATTCCACAAGTCTCAGTCCTGGGACCTCTCTTGTTCATTATATATTTGTCTGATGTACAGGCTAACACATGAGGAATATGGCTGACCATGTTCGCAGATGACTGCAAACTGGGTGCCATAATCAACTCTCCAGCTGGCACATGCATACTCAAACAGGGTCTCACAGAGATGGATGACTGGTGCCAAAGCCATGGCCTACAGCTAAATGCCATTAGATGCATAGTCATCCCCTTTGGGAATAACAACATGCCCACACATTACCACTTATGTGGTAATCCAGTATGTACGGTAGGAGTTGTTAGGAGTTTGGGGACATGACTTGTTCGTACTCTCACCTTTGACAATCACGTTGCCAAAGTGGTTAGACAGACCTTCTGTATAGCCCACCTTATCCCTTATGGTTTCACATCTAGATCAAGTGAGGTCATTGTGCCCCTATACTCATCACAACCATGCTTGGTTACAATGTCCCATTTGGGATGTACCTTACCCGACACCTGCAGCAACTGTAATGGCCACAATAGTTCCTCAACAAGCAGATCTAGGGAGTCACACAGATGCCCTGCGCAGTTTGGATACAGTAACTCCAGCTCTACTCAGTCGCTTACTGCCTACTCGGATGTGATGTGTGCCTGATGTTTAAGGAAATGTCCAACCCAGAATTAATGGACATGCTCCACCTCGGGATATCCGACTCCCTTGGAGCTACACACTCCAGGGACATAAACCTCAGCACAGATGTCAATAGGACATGCTGGAGGGACAGATTCTTATCCCAGAGGCTCCACTCACTCCGGAATGTAATCCCAGTTTTGCATAGGCAGAGCCACCCACTGACCACCTACAGGAGACATCTTGACAAGTGGATGGGTGATCGTATGTTTACCCCTGGGATATCTTCTGGGTCGCTGCCTGACAGAGGCACAATAAACTAAATGTAAATGGGCTATCTTGTGTGGCCTACTATTCACAGGCACAGTGTACTAATCTGACAGGGTTGCAAAAGCCAAACACACTCTGGCTATACTTGTACATGCCCTAGGGCAGATAGCCTAGTATCAGCCTCTGAACCTATGATAATATTCAAGATGCACATTGTTTTTATCTTCTTTGCTTTCCCACTTTCTATGAACAACTTAGGTATCTGCAGAACATATTTGATTATGACAGGCTTCCACTATATTATATATGTGTCTGTTGTCATATAACTGTGTGCACAGGGCGGACTGATGAATAGTGAGAGGTTCCTGGGTTAACACATGCAACTGCCGGATATGTGTACTCAGACTTGGCCTAAGTGTGTGAGCATGCCCAGTTCGGACTTTCAGTGTTTTGTTGCCTGACATTTGTCTCATTTATTCAAGTGTGTGAGCATGCCCAGTGTGACCGTTCAGTATGTTCCTGTCTGAGGCCAATAAATTTGTTGATGTGTGTGAACATGACCAATATTAACATTAATACTGTGTGTGTTGAAAGTCAGGTTCTATTCTTACTGCAGGCCTCACCTTTGTGTCATAACTCAACAGGGATTATGCTGTGCCTGCAGGGTTTCCATGAAATACTTTGCATAGACTTATCAACATATCTTCATACAGGCTGAGGGTTTGAGGCCTGTCACTGCTTTATGTTTTCATACTGAGCAGACCAGACTGCTTAAGGGCCAGTAGAGCAAATATGAGCATGTTGGCTTTTGTTCAGCAATGCCCTACATAGACCAAGCTTGTCCGACATTGCTCAACATTAACCAACATTGCTGAACGTTGCCCAATATTACTCAACATTGACCACAGTTGTGCTAGTCGGTGTGTGAGATTTTGTTTACATATATTAAATGGCACTGCTTTATATTGCTTAACACATGGCAATCATGCCTCAGGTGGTGCTGCAGGGCTGCCTATGTTGGATGCACATACTACACTCCCTATACATGTTTGAAAACAGGTAGTGTCAAGTTTGGCATCCCTTTTACTATATGTGCGAGTCAGAGAGAGGTATCATTTCCAGAGTTCCTACTGAGCCAATGTATGTGCTATGCGTTGCCTCTTTGCCAAGGCCAAACCATACTGGGAATGCCTCCTTCTGCCTACTGGGGCAGGTTCAGGTTGTTCCTCCTCCGAGTCACGCTCTGTCTGTGATGGCCTTGGCAATGGTGGGGGGCTGTTTGGCCCAGGCCTATGCTGGTCCTGCTGCAGCTGTTTTTGCAGCATCATATTATGTAGCATAGCACATACCATGCCAATTTGGGTACATGTAGTTGGTGAGTACTGCAAGGTTCCACCAGATGTGTCCAGGCAAAGGAACAATGACTTGAGCAGGACAAACACACGCTCAATTACATTTCATGTTTGTGCGTGTGCCTCATTATGGAGTTCCTGTTCAGGTGTGTGTGCGTTTCTGATGGGTATCATCAGCCACGGCTCCAGTGCATAGCCAGCATCCCCCACTAGGTGACCATGTGGGATGTCCCCATTGGCAAATGTCTGGTACAGCTGTGTCAGATGCCAGATATGGGAATCATGGTAGCTTCCAAGGCAGTCAGCACACACATTCAGTATTATGCCCTCACACACGACTTGGCAGTTGATGGAGGCCTTGCAGTTGAAGTAGACCATACCCCGCTCACCTGCTTGTGCTTTGATGCATATGTGCGTGCAGTCTATTGCACCCACTACCTCAGGGTATTTCGCTATTTGCTGGAAGAGACTCATATTGCTGGCCAATACCTCACAGGAATTGGGGAAATATACATGATCACTGACATGTGCTGACATGGCATCCAGGAACTGGTGCAGTACCCCGGATGCTGATGCCTGTGATATCCCCATCATATCATCAGTTGGTCTCTGGAAGGTACCTGTTGCTAATATTCTTAGTCCAACACATACCTTGGTTTCCACTGGGATGGGTTCCCCTCTATTGGTTCTGTGTGTGAGGCATGGCCTGCACAGCTCAACAATTTGCTGCAATAGGTCTCTGTCCACTCTATAACGCTCCACTATCTCCAGCTAATGTAGCCCCTGGTAGGTTACCCTGGGCCTGTACACTCTTCTCTGTCTCCTCACTGTGGCTTGTCCAGCAGCATTTGCATTGTCACCACCCTCAGCATGTTGCATATGTTGCCTTATAATAGCAATGGCAGCCCCTAACATTTCTTTGTCTCAGTAAAGCTTTTTCAGTTTTCACTTCTATTAGCTTACTGCAGTGTTGCAGTGTCTCTTGAGAGAAACATAATGGAATGCTGTCTGCAGAGTTTTAATTGCTGGGCTGGGCTAGTGTACTGTCTGTTTAATTGCCTGCTTCTGATTGTTTTCACCTGCTAGCTCTGCTAGTACTCCCTGTTAACTTCCTACTATTTGTTGTGCTTCCTTTTTCCTTTCTGTTTCCTCAGGGGGGGGCAGCGCAGTGCACAAAAGTGCAAACACGCACACAGCAGCTCACAAGCGTGCACACATGCTTACACTGACTAAAACTTTCTTATTCTTGTTAAAACATGCGCACACCAGTGCAAATGTGCTTACAACTCTTTAAACAGCCTTATACATGCTTACTCCAGTTTAAATGCGTGCACTCATGCTTATACGCGCACACACAGTCTTACTCGGTTTACAGGTGCGCACCCGCATGCATACACGCTCAGCAAGAAACTTTAGTGTTATCCACGGTATACACCTTCAATTTCTTGCCTTTACCTAGCCTACCTGTTGACACACCTCTTTCAATGATGTGTAAATGACAGCTGACACATGCCACTCTGCTCCAATGAGCTTCACTTCTTTCATACATACCCCCCTCGTGATGTCACCTATCTTCTACTCTGTTACTCCCCTTATCCTACTCCTACACTCCACTGACTGTGCTCATTTGCTATGTAAACTTGCGATTCACTATCCTAACCCTCATTTGCATAGAATTGCCTACTAATCCTTGGTTACATCTCTTAGACTGAGCTTCCCCCCTTAGCAACCACTACTCGGTGGCCATGTTGTCTTCAGTCTGCCATTCCCTTGCATTGTAAATTCATATTTGCAATAATATCCACATTTGTGGATATTAATGATTGATTTTCTGGTTTTTAGGGCGCAGAGCGTTTGCGTGGCGCTGCGCTACGCTTACACCCCGGAGATCGGGAAGAAAAATTAAAAGTTATTTTATTTTTATTTTGCATCACTGAATGTTTCCAGTGGCCATATTTTTGGCCATTGGCATGCTTCCTCATGTAAATGCATCCTTTTTTTGGAGCTGGCATGGCTCTGTTTTGCTATTTGCAGAACCATACTCAGTTATCAACTGAGTACATTTCTGCAAATAACACTATACTACTCGGACAGGTTCGGGTTTCCTGGATCGCAAATTTACCTCATTTGCATAGCTTTCGCCTGCAGTTGAGGTAATTTGCATATCCAAGCCCTGTCCGTGTAGGACTCGTTTTGAGAGCTCTGTTGCATGCCCCTATCGGCTGTTCCTGGATCGCTCGGTGAGCATGTTGGCTGCATGGAGTCTTACTCTACTCTTAGACTCTGTGCAAGCCTTCATGAATCCGGCCCATTGTCTTGGATATAAACATTATACTGGTTTTTGCAGATAGTATGAAAAATATATATATTTTTGTTTTGGTGAGGAAGTTTTTCAACAGAAAATTCAATTGCCATGGGGGCATTGCTAGTCCCCATTTTTGCAAATTTTGTTATGGCCGCATGGATAAGAAAAGCGTATCTAAGTCTACTTTATTTAAAAAGCGTAATACTAAATGTCACCAAGCGCTTTCACCCTGTAACCTCAGGGCTTCATCAGAGTCACTCTGATGAAGCCCTGAGTTACAGGGTGAAAGCACTTGGTGACATTTACTATTAACGTGTTTCCAGTTCATTGATTGTGGTCGCACCACTGTGGTGGCATTTTTATTTTTATTTTATTTTGTATTTATGTTATTGTTTTTCACTCTTTCGGGCATGTTTTCTTTTATTTATTTTAAAGTGACATGTTATAGTCACTTTACTGATGACACATTTTTCTTATGGAAAGCCTTATATAAGGAATTAGATGAGAGACTTTTTAAAGTTCATGGTTTATAGTGATCCTGACAGTATAAATTACTTGCATGTTGAATTGTATGAAGATTTTTATAATGCAAGGTTATTAACTAAAATATTTGAGAAGGAAAGCAAAAATTTGTCTTTCTCTAGCATGTACACTTATAGCTCAAAGAGAAGTATTGCAAAGAGTCAGTACATCAGGGGTTTTGATCTGATCTCAGAAGAAGGATTCTGTATTAGAGAACTTAGAGCCCAAGAGCTGTCTACAATATCCAGTCCCAAAAAAAATCTGGAAACAAGAAAATCTAGTAACCAGGTGCCACTGCAGTTCCAATAGTCTCCTCCCAAACTTCATATCTACAAAAAACATACATTTGCAGCAAAAATCTATTGAAAGAATTTCAAAGTTAATCTGATTGCCATTACACACCAACCCAGATCATCTTCACACCCTAACTGCTATACAAATAATCACTTACCCCCTCCTCTCTATATATAATCATTTTTTTTCAGCACATTAAAAGAAAATATTTTGAAAAACTACTTGAACCAGTCCCCAAATATGCCCCTACAAGGATTGATAACCTTCACCTATTGTTTATTTCTCTAGGCAAAAATCAAACAGTATATCTCTCTACTGCATATACAACATGGCCATCTCCCAAACCAGTATTTCCTCATTACAGAAATAAGCAATAGACAAGTAACTTCCCAAAGTATCTATTGCAACAGCAGCCTCTGACATCAGGGAAAATCATAGGAAAGCTACTCTTTAACCAATTCTCTGACTATATGAAACAAAGCAGCCCTTTATTTCCTCACCAACATAACCTTTTGACAGTTAGGGGAACAATGAGAGACATTTAGGCCCTGATAAATATCATCCTTCTAAATATAGGTAAAAGTAATTTAAGAAGAGTATTTGTTGAGCTATCTAAGGACTTTTCTTTTCACAGTCATAAACTACTTTCAGAGGCCCTCTAAATAACAGGCTTAAATGAAAAAGAAGCAGGTTGGTTCAACCCCTTTTTTAACTTATTGATTAGCTCCTACATTTTAAACTCTGCACAACATACAAGAGGAGTACTTCAAGGATCAGTCCTATCTGTCATTTTTTTATCCACTTTTATCATTAAGGTCTCATTGACCTTGCTTCCTTGGTTGTTGTTGTTTCTTTCGGCTTTTTCTGGTTAGGGGTCACCACAGCGGAACTCCGGTCTGCTAATGATTGGCAGTTGTTTTTTACGTACCGAGTTGCCAGCCCTGATGCACAACCTTCAACAAAGGTACGCCCATTCATGCATGTCTGCACACAGAAGACGCTCTAACTGAGAGTCGAATCGGACAGCATCTTACTGTGAGGCGACAATGCTACCACAGCACCACCACCGCGGCCTACCTTGCTTCCTTGGTAATACTTCTAAATTCAACTGACATCATTATATGCAGATCTGAATTACTGTAGACATGATGAAAAATGTCCAAACTAATGAACAAATATGAATGAAAAGCCACCAGCCAGATGAGTAAATCCAATTTAATAATGAAACGAGACTTATACAGTCAAATAACGAACTTTAAAAACACCAAAAAACACCGCCAAAAACAAATATATGTAAGTGCTTTCGTTTAAAAGTTTTAAACTTCCTCAGACACAAGAATTTCTAATGCCAAACTTTTTTTCCTATTCCTATATTGTTATTAGATTTTAATAAATCCTTAAAACATTTCCCTTTCTATAAAGTATCATCGGAGATTAACTTATATGTTTTTTACATAAAACATCACTTCCTTTTATAAACTTCAGATAATTCAAAAAAGTGAGCCAAAATCTAAATCAATTTGGAGCATGCTCAGTTGCAGAGAAATGGGAAATAGAATTTCTAATGCCAAACTCATAGAATACTCAAAGATAATGGATAAACCTATAACTAAATGCAATCATTTTACATTCTAAAATATATATATATATTATTTAAAAAAAACAATTACATAAACATACATCAATTCATACTTTTTATATATATATAATGGAAACCCAAAACCTTACCCAATCTCTTAAAATCTATAGTTAAATATTCCACACATCACTTATTTAATATTGAATTTTATCTATAATTTACTAAAAATAAATCTATTTATAACATAGATATTAATTCCATATACAAAATAATTAAACACATAAAATATAATTAAAATTTTGTTAAGTATATTCTTATATTATGTAACTGTATTATTAATGCATGGCTTCCTCCATAATAATTAAAAATTCTTAAAATACATTAAATTAAGTATTATACTAATCTCTAATTTTATTACGAGTTAATGCCTTTAATTTTAAAATTGGCCCAATGGAACTTCTTTTATTTAAACCTGGTACAAAATCAGCTTGTAATTTTATTTCCCAGATAAGTTCTCTTTCTTCCAGAATTAAATTCCAAGGGGTCTTTTCTTCTATTTTTACTTGATCTATCACCATGTAATAATTTATGATTATTACATTCATTTATATGTTTTGCTAACACATTATTCAATTTCTTATTTTTTATGACTTATTCATGCTCGTAAATTCTCTGTGTGTACATTCTTTCGGTCTTACCTACGTAAAAGGCAGTACAGGAATTACATCTTGCAAGATACATGACTGCTCTGGATTTACAATTAAATTTCTTTTTAATATAATACTTCTTATCACGTATAATAAAACTATCACCTTCTTGAATTTTGAAGCACCATTTACAAGCTCCACATTTATAATTTCCTCTCTTCACTTTTTTCCTATTCCTATATTGTTATTAGATTTTAATAAATCCTTAAAACATTTCCCTTTTCTATAAACTATCATCGGAGATTGACTTATATGTTTTTTACATAAAATATCTCCGGTTAAAATTTCCCAATTATTGTTAAACACTTCTTTCAAGATTTGGTAGTCTTGTGTAAAAGAAATAACCAGAGCTTTTGGAAATTCTTCATATTTACTACTCTTATATCTACTACGTGTATCTAAACTTATATTAATCCCTCTATCCCCAGTACTACCTACCTCTACCTTACTGACAGCTTCATTAACTAATTCTCTTTTAATTTGCAAAATTGGCTTAAAATAACCATTTTTTTTTTTTGATTAACTTCCAAAATTAATTTATCTATTAACCATATGGGGTATTCTTTATTTAAAAACATCTTCTTTAAATGTTCACATTCATTTATAAAATCTGAGAATTTTGTAATAATTCGAGCAGCTCTCACCAACTGGCCTTTAATTACAGACCTTTTCTGGTGGTCAGGATGTGCGCTAGTATAATGAAGGAATCCATTGGAGTAAGTTTTTTTTCCTATAAATCACGAAAATATATGCTTTTGCTTCATAATCTTTAACCAAATTGATATCTAAATAATTAATTTTATCTAAATCAATATTCCACGTAAATTTAAAAAAGTTTGTGGTTCCATTAATATAACTTAGAAATTCATTTAAAATCTCAATATTCTCTCTTCAAACTAAACAGATATCATCCTGAAAACGGTGATATGATTTAATATAGCTATAATATTTACTATTAAATACAAACTTCTGTTCCCAAAACATCATAACTAAATTTGCATAAGTCCCCCCACACAAAGACCCCATAGCTATACCTTTTCTTTGAATATAGTACTGATTATTACATTTTATATAATTATTATTTAATACAATTTCAATTAACTCAATTAGAAGATTGTTTAGATCTTGTTCAAAAGAAAATTCAAATAAAATTTCACTAATCCATTGAAGCCCAATATCTTGGGGGATTACTGTATATAGGTCGCATACGTCTATTATTACCAAGACATCTTTAGCATCAAACAATATTTGATTTATATGTTCTAAAAATGTCCAAGAATCCTTACAGATATATTCTTCCTTCATTATTACTTTTTTTAATTCATAATCTACATATTTGGCGCATGCTGACGTGAAGGAATCTCTCCCATCCACTAAAGGGCGCATAGGGGGATCTTCAATATTTTTATGCATCTTAGGATTCCCGAAAAAACGGGAATCCTAGCTGTTAAAATATTTAAATAATTAAATAAATCATTATCTATCCGTTTATCTAAAAACATATCATTAATCTGTAAAAAAATCTTTTTATACGCACAATTCAATTCATTCAAAGATACCTGTTCATAAGTATCTGTATTTAAAATCAACTCCATTTTTTATTATATAAATCTTTATCCATTATGACTACTCCTCCCCCCTTGTCTGGTATCATTATTCTTATATTACCTTTCTGTAAACTTTTTAAAATTTCTAATTCCTTCTTATTTAAATTCGAAGGATATTCTATCTTTTTATTAATTTTATCTAAGTTCCTTAACTGGTTTTCACACATCCTCTCATACAATAAAAGCTTAGGATGCAAGGGGGGGGTTATATATACTTGGAATGTTAAACTTATGTGGTCCATTATAGATCGAATCCTGGTACCAAATACCAAATACCAAATTAATATCAAATTAATGAAATGCAGGAAGTTGCAACTCGAGAGTGCATATTTGAAAGAGTGCATTAAACTGAATATTATCCCTAAAGGGTTGCGCTTATGGCGGTGCCCTATTGGACTGGTTTATAATTCGCCTATGCATATGGAACTGTTACAGCTGTTTGATCATAGTGGTAAGGATCTACTTAATATATTAATTAGGTATAACCAGATAGAAATAGACAAATTGATATTAGAGCTCGATGAGCTCGATAAAACGATCAGAATAGACAGTTATTTTGATACAGTTCAATACGATATGATTAGACTATATAATAGTATCGATCAATACATTATTAAATTAAAGAATGGCAAAAACAGAAAAAATTGAAAGAGACATTAAACAATATGCAAATGGGATAAATTATCCTAGACCTCCAGGAGGATATAATAAGAAAACCAAAACTTATTTTTCGAACCAGGCTCACAGATCTGACCCTGCAGGAGAAGGTCAATATGATGGTAATTCGCAAAATGATTTGGTATACAATGATGAATATCCTGAATTAAGACATTCTGAGAGGCTCAAAAATAAAATTCCTTATGGTAATCAACAACCAGCGGGGTTTCAAGAAGCCAGGCCGAAAGACAAAAAATGGAGAACATGATTAAGCAGAACAGTATTAGTATTGATGAGAATGGACATGGAATATTTATGAAAGAACTTAGCGGTAATCTACATAACAAGCTGCAACAAGTTATTATAAATAGTTCTGGTGACTTTAAAGTTTATAATTTTACTCAAATTGAATTTAATTTTGAAGTTGCGGATTTGCTGTCAATAGGTTTTTCGTTTGTTCCCTCTCATGCGTTTGACTTTACTTCAACCATTATTGATTTGAAACTGTTTTTCAGGAAGATTAATTTTGCATTAATGTACCTGGATTCGATCTATAATGGACCACATAAGTTTAACATTCCAATTATATATAACCCCCCCTTGCATCCTAAGCTTTTATTGTATGAGAGGATGTGTGAAAACCAGTTAAGGAACTTAGATAAAATTAATAAAAAGATGGAATATCCTTAGAATTTAAATAAGAAGGAATTAGAACTTTTAAAAAGTTTACAGAAAGGTAATATAAAAATAATGAAACCAGACAAGGGGGGAGTAGTCATAATGGATAAAGATTTATATAATAAGAAAATGGAGTTGATTTTAAATACAGATACTTATGAACAGGTATCTTTGAATGAATTGAATTGTGCGTATAAAAAGATTTTTTTACAGATTAATGATATGTTTTTAGATAAATGGATAGATATTGATTTATTTAATTATTTAAATAATTTAACACCTAGGATTCCCTTTTTTTTGGGAATCCTAAGATGCATAAAAATATAGAAGACTCCCTATGCTCCCTTTAGTGGATGGGAGAGATTCCATCGCATCAGCATGTGCCAAATATGTAGATTATGAATTAAAAAAAGTAATAATGAAGGAAGAATATATCTGTAAGGATTATTGGACATTTTTAGAACAGATAAATCAAATATTGTTTGATGCTAAAGATGTCTTGGTAACAATAGACGTATGCGACCTATATACAGTAATCCCCCAAGATATTGGGCTTCAATGGATTAGTGAAATTTTATTTGAATTTTCTTTTGAATAAGAGCTAAACAATCTTCTAATTGATTTAATTGAAATTGTATTAAATAATAATTATATAAAATTTAATGATCAGTACTATATTCAAAGAAAAGGTATAGCTATGGGGTCTTCGTGTGGGGGGACTTATGCAAATTTAGTTATGATGTTTTGGGAACAGAAGTTTGTATTTAATAGTAAATATTATAGCTATATTAAATCATATCACCGTTTTCAGGATGATATCTGTTTAGTTTGGAGAGAGAATATTGAGATTTTAAATGAATTTTTAAGTTATATTAATGGAACCACAAACTTTTTAAAATTTACGTGGAATATTGATTTAGATAAAATTAATTATTTAGATATTAATTTGGTTAAAGATTATGAAGCAAAAGCATATATTTCCTTGATTTATAGGAAAAAAAAACTTACTCCAGTGGCTTCCTTCATTATACTAGCTCACATCCTGACAACCAGGAAAGATCTGTAATTAAAGGCCAGTTGGTGAGAGCTGCTCGAATTATTACAAAATTCTCAGATTTTATAAATGAATGTGAACATTTAAAGAAGATGTTTTTAAATAAAGAATACCACATATGGTTAATAGATAAATTAATTTTGGAAGTTAATCAAAAAAGAAAAATGGTTATTTTAAGCCAATTTTGCAAATTAAAAGTGAATTAGTTGATGAAGCTGTCAGTAAGGTAGAGGTAGGTAGTACTGGGGATAGAGGGATTAATATAAGTTTAGATACATGTAGTAGGTATAAGAGTAGTTAATATGAAGAATTTCCAAAAGCTCTGGTTATTACTTTTACACAAGACTACCAAATCTTGAAAGAAGTGTTTAACAATAATTGGGAAATTTTAACCGGAGATATTTTATGTAAAAAACATATAAGTTAATCTCCGATGATAGTTTATAGGAAAGGGAAATGTTTTAAGGATTTATTAAAATCTAATAACAATATATGAATAGGAAAAAAAAGTGAAGAGAGGAAATTATAAATGTGGAGCTTGTAAATGGTGCTTCAAAATTCAAGAAGGTGATAGTTTTATTATACGTGATAAGAAGTATTATATTAAAAAGAAATTTAATTGTAAATCCAGAGCAGTCATGTATCTTGCAAGATGTAATTCCTGTACTGCCTTTTACGTAGGTAAGACCGAAAGAATGTTCACACAGAGAATTTACAAGCATGAATATGCCATAAAAAATAAGAAATTGAATAATGCGTTAGCAAAACATATAAATGAATGTAATAATCATAAATTTTATTACATGGTGATAGATCAAGTAGAAATAGAAGAAAGGACCCCTTGGAATTTAATTCTGGAAGAAAGAGAACTTATCTGTCAAATAAAATTACAAGCTGATTTTGTACCAGGTTTAAATGAAAGAAGTTCCATTGGGCCAATTTTAAAATTAAAGGCATTAACTCGTAATAAAATTAGAGATTAGTATAATACTTAATTTAATGTATTTTAAGAATTTTTAATTATTATGGTGGAAGCCATGGATTAATAATACAGTTACATAATATAAGAATATACTTAAGAAAATTTTAATTATATTTTATGAATTTAATTATTTTGTATATGGAATTAATATCTATGTTATAAATAGATTTATTTTTAGTACATTATAGATAAAATTCAGTATTAAATAAGTGATGTGTGGAATATTTAACTATAGATTTTAAGAGATTAGGTAAGGTTTTGGGTTTCCATTATATATATATATATATATATATATATATATATATATATATATATATATATATATATATATATATATATATATATATAGATAAAGTATGAATTGATGTATGTTTATGTAATTGTTTTTTTAAAATAATATATATATATTTTAGAATGTAAAATGATTGCATTTAGTTATAGGTTTATCCATTATGTTTGAGTATTCTATGAGTTTGGCATTTAGAAATTCTATTTCCCATTTTTCTGCAACTGAGCATGCTTCAAATTGATTTCGATTTTGGCGCACTTTTTTGAATTATCTGTAGTTTATAAAAGGAAGTGATGTAATAGATTCTTGTGTCTGAGGAAGTTTAAAACTTTTAAACGAAAGTGCTTACATATATTTGTTTTTGGCGGTGTTTTTTGGTGTTTTTAAAGTTCATTATTTGGCTGTATAAGTCTCGTTTCATTATTAAATTGGATTTACTTATCTGGCTGGTGGCTTTTCATTCAGATCTGAATTACTCACTAGATATAGAAAAAAAGAAAACAATGAAACAATGCAGACAAGCTTAACTTGTGTGCTTATGGAAAATCAACTTATTCTATATTTACAAAAAAAGCATTGCAGGCCAAGAAAATTCATAATGATTGAATTTGTCTCATCAGAACTGTAAGAATATCCTGCTACTTGGTGATGTGGGTAGATCAAATGCCTATCACCACATTGTAATGACTATAACAAAGATTAACAAATTGTTCTTCTGGTCATGGAAAATATCTTATTTCCTAGTTGAAAGACTGAAAGTAAAGCTGCTAGAGATAAAGGAACATTTATGTCCCAGTTCAAGTACGATCCCTCCCTTATAGCAACAGCCTCTCAAAAAGGACTTTAAATCATTATCATCTAGCCTGAGAAGAATTTTACATCTCCTGGCACATGAAGATTTTCTGGCTGGACAGACTTTTCCTGAGCTAAATTACTGGAAATACAGTTTTGCAACCTAAGTGTGAACAAATGTATAATCTCAAGAAAGTTAAATGTTACAAAGGAAGTTAAAATACACACTCCTCTTCACCATGGTGTTGTTGATATGACAGCCAGATATAATGATGATTTTATGCTGAACATGTAATGAGACAATGCATAAATGTTATTGTTATTACCATTATGCAAACAGCTACTGATATGCATCTAACAAGAGTAGGCAGGATTTTGTTTGTGCAGTTGTTCTCTTCAATTTGCTGCAAGCAGTTTCTTAGATGTCACTTTGGGGATTTTTATATAATTATGATTTGCATGAACGTGCATATCTAATGAACAAATAAATATAGATATCTGCAGAGCACTGTAAGTTGGACATCAACTATAAGTACATATTTCCAAGTGTTGTGCATGCCTTCTTTTTTTAGCATGAAGTGCTAAATAATACCTGCTGGTTAAAGTTATTAATATAATTAACAATGTAGAATGAAGAAAAAGCTGCTGAGGTATGGCTCCAGAGTCTCCAAATCTTTTAAATCTTTTAACAATGAAACAGACACAGTGATATCCAATGCGTATGCAGTACTGATTTTAATCTCACACAAGCGCTTTCACATCAAGCTTCATCAGGTGTATAAAGGATTACATAAAAAACACCTTAAATAACAATTTAATTACATCACATGACTTGCGGTGACTAAAATTTAAAAGAACATACCCTTTAATAACTGAAAAATGTCTAAAATCTATTAATACACATACATAAAAAAGTATATATATTTCATAAAACAAATTACATAAATTACATATAAAATATATAATAAATACAATAAATAAACACACAATATTCATATATTACCTACGTAAAGACCTTTTTCTAAGAATAGGCTTCATGAGGATAGTATCATTGAGACCCTGGCCATAATTAGCCCTAAGCATTACAATCCATTTTGCTTCTATTTCTTCCATCCTAGCTGTAATGTCTCCACCCCTTAAACTATCATATGTTCTACTAACTACTAAGAATTGAAAACTATGACTCTCTCTCACATTTAAAACATGCTTCACCAATGCATTTGTATGTGCACCTTTCCTAATATGGTATATATGTTCTCTAATTCTTTCTTTCAATGTGCGATCTGTCTTACCTATATAAAATTTATTACAAACTAAACAACTAGCCAAATATATAACATGAGAAGTATCACATGTTGCACTAACCCTGATATCATAAATATGTCCAGTGTCAGGGTATTTAAAAAACTTCTCCTTATTAATATATTTACAAAATGTGCAACTACCACAAGGTTCAGTACCTACAGCTTGATTCAAATAAATTTCATCCCTAGGTGTACATAATCTTCTCTTCAAATTCTTTTTGTTCTTAAATGTAAATTGAGGTATATTCCCTACTATTTTACTAATTTGATTGTCTGTAACTAATATGTTCCAGTGTTTATTAATTATGTCTGTGTGCTTATTAACATCTCTAGAATAAGTAACACAAACTTTTAAATTAGAGTCATATTTACATTTATTCTTTGACATTCTCTCTGAAAAATAGGGTTTAGCTCTGTTTTTTCTGAGTCTTTCAACAGTTGTAGCACTATCATGAATCAACTCATGGTTGTACCCTCTTGCTGTTAATTTGCATCCAACTACATCCATTTGTTTCTTAAACTCATCTTCTCTATCACATAATCTCGAAACCCTATAAAATTGATTTTGAACTACATTTTTGAATATGTACCTAGGATGCATGCTATCTGTACTTAAAAGTTTATTTGCATGGCATTTCTTCCTATATAACCTTGTGGACAATATATTCTTATCATCTTTTTCTATGCAAACATCTAAAAAATGAATCTCTTTATCAGAGAAATTCAATGTGAACTTTAAAAACTGTGAAGATTCATTAAGATAAACAATAAAATCCGACAGTTCAATACTATTACCCTTCCATAAAAGGAAAAGGTCATCCACAAATCTTCTATAAAACATAATCAAGTGTTTAAAAGGACCTCCTAAAAGGTTTCTTGACTCCCATACAGACATAACAGCATTTGCATAGCTATTAGAACATGCACTACCCATCTCTACTCCATTTCTTTGCCAATAAATATGATTTCTAAAAAGAAAAATATTGTTTTCTAATACAATACTCATTAAACACTGTAATAAATAGATTTTGTCTGAATTAAATACATTTTTCATTTGCATAAATGTTCTTAAATCTTGTATACCCAATCCATTGGGAATAACAGTAAACAGGGAGACTACATCTAATGTAACAAACATGAAATTATTATCTATTACATTTTTATTTGTATATACATATAAATCACTTAAAAAATGTTCAGTATCCCTTACTATATACTCAGACATATCTATCAATGGTCTCAGATTCTTCTCTAGAAATATTGAAATGGGCTCTGTACTCCAGCCATTCCCAGAGACTATCGGTCTCATCGGCGGCCTACTGGAGTCTTTATGTAGCTTGGGTAAACCTTGAATGATGGGAATGATGGGGTTACTAACTAAAAAATACTTGAGTAATTCATCTGTTATAATGTGGGTCTCTGCCATAGTTTTTATTCTCTTAGTTATAGACTGCATCATTGCAATAACTTGCGCTTGTGTAATAACTTGATAAAATTTGACATCATTTAACATTTCATACATTAAATCATCATAAGTAGTTCTGTCTAACAAAACTACTTGCCCACCCTTATCCGCTGGCCTAATGACCAGACTAGAATTATTTTCTAACTGCTTCAAGGCTGTACACTCATTTTTATCTAAATTATACCATTTCTTCCTATTAACATTAAATCTCTGCTTATCATATGTCTTATAAATCTCTGATAAACACAGTTGCTCAAAAGCATTAATCAAGGCAGTTTGTTTGGGTACAAAAACGCTTGGTTTCCTAAAAGAAAAATCATTATTGACCTGTGTTTGCTGAAACATATATTTCAACGATAAATTTCTAGTAAACATTTTTAAATCATACACAATATCAGTAATATCCGTATCAGAAGTGGATATAAAAGACAAACCCTTTTCAAGTACTTTCAGTTGAAAATCAGAAATTATATGTGTAGATACATTTTTAACTAATGTCTTACTTGCTGAAATGCTTTCTTTATCGTATATGTGTTGGTCATGTCCTCGTCGAGCTTGTGCTTGTATCTGGTGACACTCCTGCCTCTGTTCATACTGGCTTGTCGTTTGGTGCCATTCTGAGTTAGAGAATTGTCTCTCAGTGGTAACGGAAAATTCAAACCCATGCTGGGAATGTCTTTCAACAATTCATTCCTATTTCCTATACTAGCTGCATGGGACTTAATCAGTGTATCGCTATCTGCTGCCCTGTGTACAACTGCCGTTGTCGTGATAACCTTTCTCTTGGCTCCCATGTCTGTATTAGAGTTGAATCTAGGTGCAGCTACTTCAGCAACATCATCTATTTGTTCCTCTACTAAATGTTCTCTCACTTCATTTGAATTACGTTGCCCCAAGTGGGGAGAAATATCAAGATTGACTGTAGTGCTCGGCTGAGCTGCAAACATTGTGTGGTGCCCAGATTCACTGGTAACAGTCTCACGTGGCCAAGTGAAGATGTTACCTAATACAAAATCTTTTCAATCTCTTTGTATCTTTTTTAATTTACATATATTACATTTTTTATGTATGTATATTAATATATTTTAGACATTTTTCAGTTATTAAAGGGTATATTCTTTTAAATTTTAGTCACTGCAAGTCATGTGATATAATTAAATTGTTATTTAAGGTGTTTTTTATGTAATCCTTTATACACCTGATGAAGCTTGATTTGAAAGCGCTTGCGTGAGATTAAAATCAGTACTGCATACGTATTGGATATCACTGTGTCTATTTCATTGTTAAAAGATTTAAAAGATTTGGAGACTCTGGAGCCATACCTCAGCAGCTTTTTCTTCGTTCTGCATTTTTGTGTTTTATCTGCAGAGGTATTTGGTGTTTTCTGGGCCTGTTTTTATTGTATTGGACTTTTCTGCATAATTAACAATGTGTCTACATCAACAATTAATTAATTATTTAATTAATTAATTTACTATTTACTGACCAGGAGACAAGTGACACTTTTCAGCCATGAACTAGGTTCTGTAAGCAGCTTAGACAAAACACTACATATAGGTTCATAGGTTCATAGGTTGGTACGAGGCTATCAGCCCTAGGGCCTATACAAGCCTAGCCATAACAATTCCCTGGCTATTTCTTCCCACACTATTTACTTCCCTGGACCCCTGTCTAGCAGGACGACTGACGTGATGCCTGGGGTGAATGTCCTTTCTCCCATCCAATCATCAAGGTTCCTTTTGAAGAGGGCCAAAGAGGCGCTCTGCTTGACATGTATGGGCAGTCTATTCCAGAGTCTGGGGAGTCTCTGAGTCAGGAACCTATTCCTCCAGTGTGTTTTGTTTATTGTGATGCAAGATTTAGATCCCTGGAGCATGTGTCTCTGAGGGATTGGGATTTCTTTAAGTGCAGCATGTCCAACAGCTCTGGGTTTGACATGGCCTTGTATGTTAAGCAGAGATCGCCTCGGAGTAGACGATATGCGACAGAGTATAGCTGGAGATTTTTAAGGCAGCCAGCATAGGCATCTGCTTTAGGCCTGTGATTCTTTTAGTGAGGTATTTCTGCGACCTTTCCTGTTGTTGTAGATGTTTTGAGAAGTACATACCAAATGGGGCGCTGTATTCTATCATGGATCTAATGAGGGATGAGTACAGTGGGACAATGACCTCCTTTTTTTCTGGTTGAAAAGCCCTTAGTGATGAGGTGTGCCACACAGAAGGATTTCCTGACTGTTGTGGCAATGTGGTTGTTGAAGGTGAGACCACTGTCCACCTGTGTCCCTAAGTCTCTTATCACACTTTCAGAGTTTAGTGTACTGCCATCTATGTGATAATTCATGGGTACATGTTTTTTCCCAAAGGGGATAACTATACATTTCTTGGCATTGAGCTTGATCCCATGGCTCTGGCACCAAGCATCTGTTTCTGTAAGGCCCTTTTGTAGAGTATCCACTTAATTTGTGGATTCAGTAATGGCTCCCAGTTTGCAGTCATCTGCGAACTTTGTTAGCCAGAGTCCCTTAGTGATGGCCTGTACTTCAGATAAGTAGATACCAAACAAGAGAGGTCCCAGGACTGAACTCTGAGGTACTCCACTTGTCACTTGTCTGGAGCTGGATTTGGAGTCAGCTACTTTTACACTGTGGGTTCTGTCAGTAAGCCAGTTGGCAACCCATCGAGTGATGCAGGGATTAATGCCCAGCTAAGTAAGTTTATTTATGATTCCAGAGTGGGGAATGGTGTCAAAGGCCTAAGCGAGGTCCAGATAGGCTGTGTGGACTGCCTTACCCTCATCCATGGCTCTGGAGACTGATTTGAAGAAGTCAATAAGGTTCAGGAGACAGGATAGGCCCTTCATGAACCCAAACTGGGTGTGGACCAGTGTTTTAAGGTTGCCAATGTCTTTGTTTATAAGTTACATGATAATACGTTCCATGGCCTTGCAGATCAGGCTCATCAGACTGATGGGGCGGTAGTTCCCGGGATCCAAGGTGGATCCCCCCTTGTGGATTGGTATAACTGTAGCTGTGCACCTCTCAGTGGACATGAAGCCTGAGGCGAGGGTATAATTAAACATGACACTTAGGTGAGGTGCCAGTTCATTTTGTAGTTCATGTAGTACACAGCCCGGGATGTCAGCTGGTCCCATGGATGCTGTATTCTTAGCTTTGGAGAGTGCATTTTTTACCTGTGTGGCCATTACTACCAGAATTTGGCAATCTTCCAGTATTGAGATGGGTCATTTAGCGGGTGAGAGGGTTGTGAAGTTGGCACTGAATCGATCTGCCAGGATATTGGCAATATACTTGGGATCAGTATATTTAATGCCATTCTGTTGTAGCTCAGAGCAGATCTGAGCATTGCCATTTAGATTCTTGATATAGTTATAGAATGCCTTGTGGTTGTCTTTGGAATCTTTGGCAATTTTATTTTCGTAACTAGCTTTGGAGGATTTTATGAGGGATCTCAGCTTCTTACTGAGGCTGGTAAGGGAGATTTTTGCATCCCCTTTTGTTGTAAAGTTTGTTTATGGCAGGGGACCACCAGATTGGCTTCCTTTTTTGGAGGAGAACATCTTGGTTCTATTTGGGATGGCACAATTCATGCATGAGTGGATGTGCTCATACAGTGCCTTAGTGTAGGACTCAGCAGTCGTACTTTCAGTTCCCGTCTGCATGGGTGTCATGAAGTTTGTAACTTCTGGCTTGAGTAGCATGAAGTTGGCCTTGGCAAAGTTTTTTATGGAGGTTTCCTTACTGGGGGGTGGGTGTGGGATGTGGATGTTAAGGATAATTAGCTTATGGTCAGACCTGACCAACGAGGGGGTGACCATAAGTGTGGAGCATCAATTTCCCATGTTGGTAATGACCAGGTCTAGGATATTGGAGCCCCTGGTGGGACTATGGATTAGTTGATCCAGGGCATTGGAATTTATGAATTCCAAGAACCGTTGGGCAAAGGTGTTGGTGCATGAGTAGTTTTCCCAGTTAATGGCAGGGTAGTTGAAATCACCCAGTATTATGGTGTTGGGTTGTATATTAATATTTTCCAGTATGTTTAGAAAGGTGTAGTGAGAATCTTGGAGCATGGTGGGGAATTTGTAGCAAGCTACAATTTGGATTGCAGTCTTACCTAGTGTTAGTTGCACCTGGAGAATTTCAGACGCATTGTGTTGGGCAACTAACCTGGTGGTGTGAATATCCTTGGTGAATATGGACACTCCTCCACCTTTAGTGTTTCGATCCTGGTTTGGTAGCCGAAAAGTGTGGTAAGAGTTGTAGCCTGGTATTGCAGGGGTGCTCTCTGGAGCCTTGAACCAAGTCTCAGTTACTGCACATATATCGATGTTCTCCATTTCTAGGAGTGCCTCGAGAGAGTGCATTTTGAGGTTTAGACTTCTAGCATTGAGTAGCATTACCTTCAGATTTTGCATGCTTGTACCTGTTACTGTGGTGGTTTTGTCCTTTGAACTTTGCCTAAAAGAGGCACTATAGGGGTGACAAGAGCCTTAGCCAGTAACCTGAATCCCAGGGGCGACAGGTGCAGACCATCTCTGGCAAAGCATCGTGGTCTGTCAATCATGTTGTCCCAGGCAGACAGACACTGTCATATGAAAATGGCACATACATACACGTGCACATTGTTGTGTTTGCCATGATGTACTTAGTTTATGCAAAGTTGAAATAGTTGAAACATATTACACAGAAAAATAAAAACATAGTTTACTATATTTATTATATACAGATGTGTTGACATGTACAATTTGAGTCCTAGCAATTGGTTGGAATGACTAGCATGATTCTAGTGAATAATATGGAATTAAAGTGAAATTTCTGAGATATTTACAGAAATATAATAACTATGAAGCTATGCATATTTGTTTAGCTAAGCAAGTATAAATATCTGCAAAGTCACAATAAATGGACAGTTGGTGTCAGTGACAACTTCTGTAGCATTATATAAGCTTTCATTTGATACCATGAGCTACTTTTTGCACTTTTTTTGGATCGAGTTTTTAATAGAAATATGAATGTGACTCACAATCATAATTTTGCATAAAAAGGAATCTGATTTTCACACTTATTGACCACTCTATTTCAGTCAACACTCAGCAGCCTCTCCTGACCTGTGTACTGAGTAGTCTTGTGAGATGTCATCTCCCAAAAGACTATCCTCTCATTCCACTACAGTAGTATATGGACACTGTATCATGCATGCTTTCATTTTACTCCATGAAGCATCATACCTCATTGTCAATTTACTATAAGAAATATTAATATAGAATATACTCATAACTTGTAAAAGAGAAAGAAAGAAATGAAAACTCTCACTTTCTCAGGTTTGCTAGAAACACTTGATTCCCAAGCACATGAAGAGTGCTGTCTCAAAGCCAGGGACTCAACCATCTTGTAACTCATCCAGGCTGCTGCTCCCTTTCAACCTCAAATATGAGCTCAGGCAAGCAGTTGCTACAGCTTCACAGAGCAAATTTTTTCATGCTGGAGTGCGATAAGTGCAGCAGCAACGGTGAGAGAGTAGGAGAGTTGGAAGTGTGGATTACTGCAAAGATGCAGAAGGGAGTTTTAGGGTTAGGGAATGACTCAGGGTTAGGGAGCAGAAGAGTGATTTTTTTTGTTTAAGGAACAGGAAGGTAGTTTTTGGGTTAGAGTCAGGGTTCTGATAGGGCAATACATTCTTATAGGATAGGGGGTTTGAAAGGCCATGTAGTTACAGGAGATCGAGTTAGCGGAAGACTGAGCACTTGCCATCCATGAAAGTGGCAGCGAGCAAGTATGTCATGAGTATATAGCATGAAAACACTTGTAGTAGATCATTTCTCAGTTCCTGACTCCTTATCTGAGTCTGCACCATTGCTGACCTGTGTGCTGAATGGTCCTATGAGATGCTGTTCTCCCATGCCACTATATCAATGCTATGATATGACACACAGCAAACAAGATCAGACAAGTGTATGCTGGTCAGAACTCAAAACAATGAAAAAATGAAACAGATAGACCTGTTCAGCTGAGCCATCCATATATGTAAAAGACATCTCTTCAATTTATAAACTACATCCTAACTTAGGAGTCAAGAATTCTGCTATGAAAGCTAGCCTGGTTGTCATTCTGCCTGAAGCAATTATCCAAAAGAAAATATGCCAAGTGCAAATACTTCATTTCAAAAATTGAGTCTTAACACCTTATATTATGGAAAGAAATCAGGTAGATCAAAAGAGGAAAAAAGACCGCTCCATGAGCCAGCACCTCTGAATGGCCATAATGTTTAACCAGAAATTACATCTTCCAAATACGTAAAGAACAAGTGACAAGTATTACTCTCACAGTCCCCGTATCTACTTTTTTTTATCAAGGCATCAAGGGTATGTATATCAAAAAAACTAACTATGATAAACAACACCTTAATAATGAATAATAATGGCATGGTTGCCATAACAACGTAGACTACTAAAATGCTAACAACTGACTAAATAACGCACACAGTAGGAACAAGAAAGTCTTAGAATTGAATCCAATCTGTTTAAATTAACTGCGAACTGGACCCCCAGCTCATCAATGATTTACCCAAAAATCAGAAATTTCCCTCAGGAAAAAAAAAAAAAAAAAAGAGTCAAAATAAGGGGCATTCGGCAAAATCACAAACAACAGAGAAACTGAGCTGTTTGCATTGATATCGCACATTCATGTTTCTGAGATTCATTCATTGGAGACAAGCGTATCCTCAAATGTATAGTCTGTGATCTATGTAATTTCTCTGCTGCTGGAAAAAAGCCAGTATCTAACTTTGTGTCAAAAGATACAATAACCAAAATCCGAACAGCTGTTGTTTATGGAGTGGAGACCTATTAATAATTCTTATAGCTACTAATGATGCCTTTACCTGTTTCTGAAAGGCACTTCTCACTATCCTAGTTTGCTTATTTTATTTGTTGGAAAGAAAGGAAGAAAGAAAGAAAACTTGTGCCCAACCACATCCTTGCATGAAGTGCCTGTTCAGGAGTACACACCATCTTACCCAAATCACTGTCTAGCTCATATTTTCAACCCATCTTTGGTTCACAGCAACACTAAAAATCTATATTTATTATTTATATTTTATCTGTATTTACAGACACTGATTAATATTTTGCTATATCTTCAATATTTTCAGCTTTTGTAATCATATTCCAGGGCACATGCTTAATGGCATGTTATTCCTGCTGTTTTTTTTTTTTTTTTTTGGTTTACAGTCTTGGTGCTTTTTCTAATCCCTGCATATTTAGGTTTAATCTTACTATGTCCCAAATACCTCCTGCACTTACCTGAAATGCACTTGTTTTATATAGGAAAATAACTCAGAAAAGATAATCATTCTTACATCCACACCTATTGTACAAATGTCTTTCATTCTGTCTGTCTGAACTAAACTAAAAAATGTAAACCTATTCGGTCCCATCCAGAGCTCCATGGACATCCTGAAATATATTGCCTGGTGACATAAGGCATCTGTGAAGGTCTGGATGGGACAAAGCTTACAACAGAAAGCAACAGCTGAGGAGAGGGAAGGCATTTTCTGAAGAAATGTTCATCCATGGATTGCATGTTGATTTAGCCAGACCCTCATACTCCATACAGGTTTTGCACCAAGCAAATGGAGAACAGTACACATTCCCCTGCATGAGGGCAGACCTTTAACAGACCCAGGCAATTAGAAACCCATAATTGTGACAAGTCTCATGTAATTCCATGACTTATCATGAAATTAATCAGGAAATAGGGAACCTCCAAACACTGGAACCATCTCAGTTGGGATTTGTCAAGGGCAGGTCATACCTACTTAACCTGGTGGATTTCTGTAGTTCACATTTGGTTTGCACAGCTAGGCTTATAAGGGACCTAGTGGTCATTAGCCTAGTATACACCTATGAATCTATTAACCTAGGAACAGCCAGGCTACAAGCACTGCAAAGTAGATAGAAAAGGTTTGACTTTTATCTTTATAAGGCGTTTGCACACGGCACTGTTGTACATAAAAAAGCAGCTATGAATCACACAGAGATGGGAAAGATGCCATAATTACATAAGAAGTCACAGAATTTTCAGGAAATCATCATTTACATGTCATTAATGGCTCATTTGCATACATTGTTCTAAATCACATTAAAACTGCTATTGTTTATGAACTGCAACTTAGATGCACTTAGGCACAGCCCAGGTAAATTCTTGCTACGCCTAAGAACCATCAACAAAATTAGGTTCTAGTACACTTCAGTTAATAAGCATAGCATTCCCAAGTCTTCAGAATTGTAATGATGGTTACAGGAAGCACATAATCTCTATACCTCACAGTATATATTTCTATACCACAATGTGAATACCAACCAAACTTCAAAGGAATTTGTCATCATTATACTGTAAATACCCACATTTCAAAATAAATACAGATTTTTTTTTTATATTCTACTTTGTCATTCAAAAACAGCCTAAAAGACAATTACTAACTGTCTTTACAATATTCTGAAAGGTAATTAACACATTTACCCAATTTATAAATGTACAAATCATGAGAGAGGAAAAAAAAAAGCAGAAAAAAGAAAACAAAAAGCATACAAATACAAATACATCATGCTGATATTCAGAATTAAACAACATTAAACATGAATTTGTTTCATGCCTCTCAGCTTTTTACCTGGTGAAATCTAGACAAAGGGCCAGATTCATGAAGGCTTGCATGGAGTCTAAGAGTAGAGTAAGACTCTATGCAGCCAACATGTCTGCCGAGCGATCCAGGAACAGCTGGTAGGGGCGTGCAACAGAGCTCCTTAAATGAGTCCTACGTGGACAGGGCTTGGATATGCAAATTACATCAATTGCAGGTAAAAGCTATGCAAATGAGGTAAATTTGTGATCCAGGAAACCCAAACCTGTCCGAGTAGGAGTGGTGTTATTTGCAGAAATGTATTCAGTTGACAACTGAGTACGGTTCTGCAAATAGCAAAACGGAGCCGTGACAGCTCCAAAAAAAGGATGCATTTACATGCGTAAGCATGCCAATGGCCAAAAATATGTCCATTGCCAATGTTAAGTGATGCAAATTAAAAAAAGAAATAACTTTTTTTTTTCATCCCGATCTCCGCAAACGCGCTCCGCTCTAGAAAACAGAAAATCAATAATGAAAATCCACAAATGTGGATTTTAATGCTAATATGAATTTACAATGCAAGTGAATGTCAGGCTAAAGACAACATGGCCACCGAGTAGAGGTTGCTAAGGGGGGAAGCTCAGTCTAACAGATGTAACCAAGCATTAGTAGGCAATCCAATGCAAATGAGGTTTAGGATAGTGAATCGCAAGTTTACATAGGAAATGAGCACAGTCAGTGGAGTGTAGGAGTAGGATAAGGGGAGTAACAGAGTAGAAGATAGGTGACATCATGAGGGGGGTATGAATGAAAGAATGTAAGCTCATTGGAGCAGAGTGGCATGTGTCAGCTGTCATTTACACATCATTGAAAGAGGTGTGTCAACAGGTAGGCTAGGTAAAGGCAAGAAATTGAAGGTGTATGCTGTGGATAACACCAAAGTTTCTTGCTGAGTGTGTATGCGTGCGTGTGTGCGCCTGTAAACCTGAGTAAGACAGTGTGCATGTGTGTAAGTGTGAGTGCGTGCATTTAAGCCGGAGTAAGCATGTATAAGGCAGTTTAAAGAGTTGTAAGCACGTTTGCGCTGGTGTGCGCATGTTTTAACAAGAATAAGCAAGTTTTAGTCCATGTAAGCATGTGTGCGTGTGTGTGAGCTGCTGTGAGCGTGTTTGGGCTTTTGAGCATGGTGCTGCCCCGCCGAGGAACCAGAAAGGAAAAAGGAAGCACAACAAATAGTAGAAAGCTACCAGGGAGTACTAGCAGAGCTAGCAGGTGAAAACAATCAGAAGCAGGCAATTACACAGGCAGTACACTAGCCCATCCCAGCCCAGCACTTAAAACACTGCAAACAACAGTCCATTATGTTTCTCTCAAGAGACACTGCAACACTGCCGTAAGCTAATAGAAGTGAAAACTGAAAAAGCTTTACTCAGGCAAAGAAATGTTAGGGGCTGCCATTGCTGTTATAAGGCGACATATGCAACATGTTGAGGGTGGTGACAATGTGAATGCTGCCGGACAACCCACAGTGAGGAGACGGAGAAAAGTGTACAGGCCCAGGGCAACCTACCAGGGGCTACATGAGCTAGAGATAGTGGAGCGCTATAGAGTGGACAGAGACCTCTTGCAACAAATTGTTGAGCTGTGCATGCCACGCCTCACTCACAGAACCAACAGAGGGGAACCCATCCCAGTGGAAACCAAGGTATGTGTTGGCCTAAGAATATTAGCAACAGGTACCTTCCAGAGACCAACTGGTGATATGATGGGGATATCACAGGCATCAGCATCCAGGGTACTGCACCAGTTCCCAGATGCCATGTCAGCAGATGTCGGTGATCATGTATATTTCCCCAATTCCTGTGAGGTATTGGCCAGCAATATTTGTCTCTTCCAGCAAATAGCGGAATACCCTGAGGTAGTGGTTGCAATAGACTGCATGTACATATGCATCAAAGCACCAGCCAGTGAGCAGGGTAGGGTCTACTTCAACCGCAAGGGCTTCCACTCCATCAACTGCCAGGTCATGTGTGATGCCCAGGGCATAATACTGAATGTGTGTGCTGGCTGCCCTGGAAGCTACCATGAATCCCATATCAGGCATCTGACGCAGCTGTACCAGACATTTGCCAACGGGAACATCCCACATGGTCACCTAGTGGGGGATGCTGGCTATGCACTGAAGCTGTGGCTGATGACACCCATCAGAAACACACACACACCTGAACAGGAATGCCATAATGAGGCACATGCACAAACACGAAATGTAATCGAGCGTGTGTTTGGGCTGCTCAAGTGCCTGGACACATCTGGTGGAGCCTTGCAGTACTCACCAACTACATGTACCCAAATTGTCATGGTATGTGCTATGCTACATAATATGATCCTGTGAAAACAGCTGCAGCAGGACCAGCATAGGTCTGGGCCAAACAGCCCCCCACCATTGCCAAAGCCATCACAGGCAGAGCATGACTCGGAGGAGGAAC
Organism: Protopterus annectens; assembly: GCF_019279795.1. NCBI lineage: Eukaryota > Metazoa > Chordata > Ceratodontiformes > Protopteridae > Protopterus > Protopterus annectens. The sequence continues at coordinate 1,265,505,152 of NC_056735.1, forward strand.
AACCTGAACCTGCCCCAGTAGGCAGAAGGAGGCATGCTGAGTATGCTTTGGCCTTGGCAAAGAGGCAACACATAGCACATACACTGGCTCAGTTGGAACTCTGGAAATGATACCTCTCTCTGACTCACACATATAGTAAAAGGGATGCCTAAGTTGACACTACCTGCTTTCAAACATATATAGGGAGTGTAGCATGTGCATCTGACATAGGCAGCCCTGCAGCACCACCTGAGGCATGATTTCCATGTGTTAAGCAATATAAAGCAGTGCTAAACAGCATTTACCACCATGTACTATATGTAAAGAAAATTGCACACACCAACTAGCACAACTGTGGTCAATGTTGAGTAATATTGGGCAACGTCCAGCATTGTTGGTTAATTTTGAGCAATGTCGGACAAGCTTGGTCTAAGTAGGACATAGCTGAACAAAAGCCAACATGCTCATATTTGCTCTACTGGCCCTTAACCAGTCTGGTCTGCTCAGTATGAAAATATGAAGCAGTGATGGGCCTCGAACCCAGGACACTGTGCACTATAGTCATAGTACTGAACCACTAAACCATGACAGAAGTAAAGTGGCCAGCTTGTATGAAGAAATGTTGATAAGTCTATGCAAAGTACCTCATGGAAACCCTGCAGGCACAGCATAATCCCTGTCGAGTTATGACACAAAGCTGAGTCCTACAGTAAGAATATAACCTGATTTTCAACACACACAGTATAAATGTTAATATTGGTCATGTTCACACACATCAACAAATGCAGTGATCCTCAGACAGCAACATACTTAAAGGTCACACTGGGCATGCTCACACACTTGAATAAATGAGACAAATGTCAGGCAACAAAACACGGAAAGCCTGAACTGGGCATGCTCACACACTTAGGCCATGTCTGAGCACAGCAGTGGACAACACATATCTAGCAGTTACATGTGTTAACCCAGGAACCTCTCACTATCCAGCACTCCTCCCTGTGCACACAGTTATATGACAACAGACACATATATAATGTAGTGGAACCCTGTCATAATCAAATATGTTCTGCAGATACCTAAGTTGTTCATAGAAACTGGGAAAGCAAAGACGATAAAAACCTGCAAACAGTACCAGCAATAAACATTGTGCATCCCGAACATTATCATAGGTTCAGAGGATGATACTAGGCTATCTGCCCTAGGGCATGCACAAGTCTAGCCAGAGTGTGTTTGGCTTTCGCAACCCTGTCAGATTACTACACTGTGCCTGTGAACAGTAGGTCACACAAAATAACCCATTTACGTTTAGTCTAGTGTCCCTCTGTCTAGCAGGGACCCAGAAGATATCCCAGGGGTAAACATATGATCACCCATCCAGTTGTCAAGATGTCTCCTGTAGGTGTCAGTGGGTGGGTCTGCCTATGCGAAACTGGGATTACAATCCACCGGGATTGCAATCCGGAGTGAGTGGAGCCTCTGGGATAAGAATCTTTCCCTCCAGCATGTCCTATTAACATTTGTGCTGAGGTATATGTCCCTGGAGTGTGTAGCTCCAAGGGAGTCGGATATCCTGAGGTGGAGCATGTCCATCAATTCTGGGTTGGGTATTTCCATAAACAACAGGCACACATCACATCCGAGTAGGCGGTAAGCGACTGAGTAGAGCTGGAATTACTGTATCCAAACTGTGCAGGACATCCATGTGAGTCCCTAGATCTGCTTGTTGAGGAACATTTGTGGCCATTACAGTTGCTGCAGCTGCCGGGTAAGGTACATCCCAAATGTGGCATTGTAACCAAGCATGGTTGTGATGAGTGTAGGGGCACAATGACCTCACTTGATCTAGATATGAAACCATATGGGATAAGGTGGGCTATATAGAAGGTCTGTCTAACCACTTTGACAACGTGATTGTCAAAGGTGAGACTATGAACAAGTCATGGCCCCAAACCCCTAACAACTCCTACCGTATGTAATGGATTACTACCTATGTGGTAATGTGTGGGCATGTTGTTATTCCCAAAGGGGATGACTATGCAGCTAATGGCATTTAGCTGTAGGCCATGGCTCAGGCACCAGTCATCCATCTCTGTGAGACCTTGTTTGAGTATGCATGTGCCAGCTGGAGAGTTGATTATGGCACCCAGTTTGCAGTCATCTGCGAACATGGTCAGCCATATTCCTCCTGTGTTAACCTGTACTTCAGATAAATATATACTGAACAAGAGAGGTCTCAGGACTGAGCCTTGTGGGATGCCATGTGTAACTGGTGTATAGTCAGACATAACACCTGCAATACTGACCATGTGGGTGCTATCCCTGATCCAGGTAGCAATCCATCGTGTGAGATATGTGTTGATATTGACGCCTGTGAGCCTATGCATAATGGCCGAGTGGGGTATTGTGTTGAAGGGTTTTGCAAGGTCCAGGTAGGCTGTGTGGACAACAATCCCTACATTGATGGACCTGGTAACCGTTTAAAGAATACAAACAGGGTCAAGAGGCAAGATCTGCCCACAACAACGCTGAAATGTGTAGGACACAGTGTCTGTAGGTTCCTGATGTCTATGTGTATGAGTCCCATGACAATACGCTTCATAGCTTTGCAGAACAGGCTAGTTAGGCTTATAGGGTGATATTGTCTGTGGTCTGTTGTGGCACCAACTCTGTGGAGTGGGACCACTGTCACTGTACGCCATTCCTTGGGTACATATCCTGTAGTAACTCTGATATTGAACAGTGACGAAATGTGAGGGTTACGTCTGTCATGAAGCTCGTGTAAGACGCAGGCCGGGACACCGTCTGGTCCCATTCATGCTGCGTTGTCCACTTTGGGGAAGGCAGCACTCACCTGTTTATTTGTGATGTCAGGGAGGTTACACTCTGTTGGGATGGATAGTTGCTCCTTAGGGGGGATGGGGGGGAGCCATCTGCACTGAACCTGTTTGCCAGGATGTTGGCAATGTCAGTGGGTTCAGGGTATGTTTAGTCAGTATGCAGTAACTCACAGCATGTCAGTGAGTGTCCACCCAGGTTCCTGACATAACTGAAGAAGGCCTTGTGATTGTCCTACATGTCTGGTGCAATTGTCCATTAGAAGTGGGCCTTAGATAAATTCATGAGTGATTGTAGCTGTCTGCTAGTACAGATCACAGATGCCTTCCCTGTCTGGAATTGTGCTCTATCATGTAGCAGCTTCCTCCTGTCATTGTATAGCTTATTAATGGCCGGGGTCTACCAGACAGGTCCCCTGCCATTGGAGGAGTGAGTCTTGTTGTTATTTGGGATAGCACGATCCATGCAGTCCACTAGGTGTCCATAGAATGCATTTGTAAAGGATTCAGCAGTCTGAGCCATATTTACCACTGTCCCAGGTTCTCTGAAGGATACTACCTTGCTTTGGAGAAGTGAGACATTTGCTTATGAGAAGTTCACCAAGATAACCCAGGATGGGTATGGGGACGGGATATGGATGTCCAGTGAGATAAGTGTATGTTCTGACCTTACCACTGAGGGGTATATCACTGGTGTGGATCATAGAGTCCCCATGTTGGTGATGGTTAGGTCCAATATGTTTTCCCCTCTTGTGGGTATGGTGACCGGTTGTGCCATGGCATATGAGTTTACAAATAGTAGCAACTGTTGGGCAAGGGTGTTGGGGCTTGAGTAGAATCTCCAGTCAATGTTTGGGTATTTCAAGTCACCCAATATAATGGTGTTTGGAGGGACCTTCATATTCTCCAGTGTTCCCAGGAAAGCTGAGTGTGGTTCCTGAGTTTTGGAGGGTGGTCTGTAGCAGGCAGCAAACTGAAAGGCAGTTTTGCACAATGTTAGTTGCATATATATGGTCTGTGATGCATCGTGCAGTGCTACTAACCCGGAGGTGTGTGTATCTGTGAGTCTTGTGGTCAGAGAGCATGGTATGAAATATAACCTGGTAGTGCTGGTGTGCATTTGTGAGCCTGAACCAGGCATCTGTTAGTGCACAGATATTGCTATTCTCCATACTGAGGAGAGTCCTGAGTGGGCGCAATTTGAGCGTAACACATCTGGTGTTGAGCAGCATTACCCTTAGTTTCATTTACTCTGTAATGTCTATAGAGGTGGGTTTGTCTTTTGAGCCCCGATTAAAAAAGGCACTATGGTGGTAGCAAGACCCTTAGCCAGTATTCGAAAGTCCAAGGGTGACAGGTGCAAGCTGTCCATAGCAAAGCATATCACCCCAGGCTGACAGACACTGGATCCCCTTTGAATGACACCAATATGTTAGCCAACTGTTAAACGTGATAAGTTTGTCTCTATATTGTGACATTATACTTGGTGAGTGTAAGATGCTACACAAGGTCAGGGTCATACTGGCCTGGCCTACATGATCAGAGAGTTCCTCTATGTATCATGTCATGTGGTCCAGGGAGGAACGTCTGAGGTTTTATGCACCAGCATGGACAATGATGGAGCCATTTCTGTACTTGCTTTGGAGTGACCTGAGTGCATGTGTTATGTGGCGGATCCTGGCACCCGACAGACAGCTCAAAGTGACCATCCCCTTGTTCGGCCTGGTGAGTGGGACGTCAGTGTGTCTGACACCTATTACAAGTGTATTAGGTGTGTTGCTTAGCCCGAAGGGCAATGACTGTGTGGCACACTGACATTGTGAACTATGTGATATGTGGGTATTGTTGTGGGGTAGCAGTTGTTTGTGTGTCTGCTTTGGAGGTCTCTGCTGCTTAGGCAGAGTTTATTTAGAGCCTCCGAGTATGTTTATGTGTGATAATGTGGTTTGATCGCTGTCACTATAGGTTTATGTGAGACTGATATGTGGTGTGTGTGTTTACCTTCACCACCTGATAGACTGTGCCAGTCATGGGTCAAGAGAGCTCAGCCTCCTGTATGTCTATATAGTTGCATCTCTCACATATATCTGAGTTTGTTGGGAGGAGGAGAGGGTTGTCTGTGTACATGAGGCAGTTGTGACATTGTGTCAAAATCACAATATTCACCAGCTGGACTGGAGAGTACACACGAAACCGACCCCTGGACATGCCAGGATATTATGATGACATACTCTGTAGACTGATCACAAAGGATCAGTAGGGTGTTAAGTGTGTAAAAGAGTATAACAGGGATTAGTGCTCAGGTTTGTCGGTGTTTTGTAAAGAGTAGCTGAGAAGGAGTCCAGACGGAATCATGACACCTCCTTCAGCTATGTCATAAATAGCAATGTACACTCATATATGTCCTGAGTCATGGCCAGCTGTACCTGACTGACAATGCCGACATCCTGTCAGACAGGCCCATATATACATAACTACTTCCCACTGACAAAAGTCCCTATCATCATACCTGGAGATATCACATGTAGAATGGGTGAACAGTTCCCCCCAAAGCCGAAAGCATGGCAGCAATTGGATTACATTGTTTCCCTATATGCGTCATGAATGAACTACAGAACAAACAGACCCTGCACCTGAACAGTCTGTTGAGCCTCACCATCTCCACAGGATCTTGAACTGTTGAATGTGTTACAGCAACATATGTCTCTCCCCACAAGTGTTGGTGCACAACACACCATGGGAAGTATAGTCCAGTAAGCCTATGAAGTCTGATCTGCAAGGCCATGGAGTCCATCATGGTTGAAGTCATAAACATAGATATTGGAAGCTGACAAACACACAACCATACCAACTGTGGTATGTTCGTTTGCAGATCATGGTTCCCAAACATGCTAGACTGTTTGCAAGGCAGCCACCCAGGACATACAACATCCCAGATACATGTCGTATCTACAAAACCAACAATCTGTGCATAAATATGTGTTGACATATGAAGGAATGGCAATTTGCCCACAGATAGATCACACAAGCTAAGAATTATGTGGTCCTGTTCAAGCTGTTGACACCTGCCTACAAACATGGCTCATTCCTGAGATTGCATAAAACAAAGTGTACACACATTACCATGTCCAGTCTGATGATGTCAGCATCCTACAAATATAGCAGGAGAAAGAAAACCACTCAGCAAGGCATTGTGTTAATGCATATCTCTCTAGTGTCATAACATAGTTAGGTAGGGATTTGAATCCTGCAATTGCTGACTGCGTGTGAGATGGGTGTGTGTATGTGTGTGATTTCCTTTGAGAGGAGTGCCCTTTTTGGAGACTAGGAAAACACATTACAAGAGGTACATTCCTCTTTGAAAAGTCTGATGATGCCAGCACCCTACAAATATAGCAGGAGAAATCCAATCACCAATTAAAGCATATAGTGCACTGTGTTAATGTGTACTTTTTTAGTATCATAACGTATTTAGGTAGGGGTTTGAATCCTGCAATTGCTGACAGTGTGTGTGCGTGTGTGTGGGGGTGTGATTTCCTATGAGAGGAGTGCCCTTTTTGGAGACTGGGAAAACACATTAAAAGGCATACATTCCTCTTTGGAAAGTCTGATGATGTCAGCATCCTACAAATACAGCAGGGGAAAATCAAGCACCCAAAAAAGCATATAGCGTGCTGTAATAATGCATATCTCTCTAGTATCATAACATAAGTTGATAGGGGTTTGAATAATGCAAATACTGACAGTGTCTGTTGCGGTGTATGTGTGTGATTTCATTTGAAAAGAGTGTCCTTTTTGGAGACTGGGAAAACACATTACAAAAGGAACATTCCTCTTTTGAAAGTCTGATGATGTCAGCATCCTACAAATATAGAATTAGAAAACAAATCACCCAGTAAGGATGTCGCATGCCATGTTAATGCGTGTCTCTTTAGTATCATAACATAGTTTGGTAGGGGTTTGAATCCTGCAATTGCAGGCAGTGTGTGTGATTTCCTTTGAAAGTAGTGCCCTTTTTGGAGACTGGGAAAACACGTTACAAGAGGTACATTCCTCTTTGGAAAGTCTGATGATGTCAGCATGCTACAAATATAGCAGGGGAAAACAAAGAAACCCAATAAAGTATTTAGCCATGTTAATGCATATTTTTCTAGTATCATAACATAGTTGGATAGGGGTTTGAATCTTGCTAACAGTGTGTGTATGCGTGAGATTTCCTTTGAGAGGAGTGCCCTTTTTGGAGACTGGGAAAACACATTAAAAGAGGTACATTCCTCTCTGGAATGTCTGATGATGTCAGCATCCTACAAATATAGCAGGAGAAAACAAATCCCGTAGTAAAGTATATAGCGCGCCGTGTTACTGCGTATCTCTTTAGTATCATAACATGGTTAGGTAGGGGTTTGAATTCTGCCATTACCGACAGTGTATGTGTATGATTTCCTTTGAGATGAGTGCCCTTTCCTCTTTTGAAAGTCTAATGATATCAGCATCCTACAAATATTGCAGGGGAAAAGATAGCACCCAATAAAGCATATAGCGAGTTGTAGGGGTTTGAATCTTGTGAACATTGACAGTGTATGTTTGGGTGGTGGTGTGTGTGTATGCGTGTGATTTTCTTTGAGAGAAGTGCCCTTTTTGGAGACTGGGAAAACACATTACAAGAGGTACATTCCTCTTTGGAAAGTCTGATGAAGTCAGTATCCTACAAATATAGCAGGAGAAACAAATTACCCAATAAAGCATATAGCGCGCCGTGTTAATGCATATCTCTTTATTATCATAACATGGTTAGGCGTTTGAATCCTGCCAGTGTGTGGGGGGTATATGTGTGTGATTTCCTTTAAAAGGAGTGCCCTTTTTGGAGACTGGGAAAACACATTAAAAGAGGTACATTCCTCTTTGGAAAGTCTAATGACGTCAGCATCCTACAAATACAGCAGGGGAAAACAAAGCACCCAATACAGCATATAGCGTGCTGTGTTAATGCCTATCTCTCTAGTATCATAACATAGGTAGGGGGTTGAATCTTGCAAACGCTATCATTGTGTGTTTGGATGTGTGTGATTTCTTTTGAGAGGAGTACCCTTTTTGGAGACTGGGAAAACACATTAAAAGAGGTACATTCCTCTTTGGAAAGTCTGATGATGTCAGCATCCTAAAAATATAGCAAGGAAAAACACAACACCCAGTAAAGCATCTAGCATACTGTGTAAATGTGTATCATTCTAGTATCATAACATAAGTAGTTAGGGGTTTGAATCCTGCAAATGCTGACAGTATGGGGGTGTATGATCTCTTTTGAGAGAAGTGCCCTTTTTGGAGACTGGGAAAACACATTAAAAGAGGTACATTCCTCTTTCGAAAGTCTAATGATGTCAGCATCCTACAAATATAGCAGGGGAAAACAAAACACTCAGTAAAGTGTACAGCATGCTGTGTTAATGCGTATTTCTTTAGTATCATAACATAGTGAAATAGGGATTTGAATCCTGCAAACAGTGTGTGTGTGGGGGGGTGTATATGCGTGTGATTTCCTTTGAGAGGAGTGCCCTTTTTGGAGACTGGGAAAACACATTAAAAGAGGTACATTCCTCTTTGGAAAGTCTAATGATGTCAGCATTCTACAAATATAGCAGGGGAAAGCAAAACACCAAGTAAAGCATATAGCGCGCTGTGTTAATGTGTATCTCTCTAGTATCATAACATAGTTAGGTAGTGGTTTGAAGTCTCTAAACACTAACAGTGTGTGTTTGGTTTGGTGTGTTTATGCGTGTGATTTCCTTTGAAAAGAGTGCCCTTTTTGGAGACTGGGAAAACACATTAAAAGAGGTACATTCCTCTTTGGAAAGTCTGATGATGTCAGCATCCTACAAATATAGCAGGAGAAAACAAATCAACCAGTAAAGCATATAGCGTGCCGTGTTAATATGTATTTCTTTAGTATCATAACATAGTTAGTTTGGCGTTTGAAAACTGCAATTATTGCTGGTATGTGGGGGGTGTATGCGTGTGATTTCCTTTGAGAGGAGTGCCCTTTTTGGAGACTGGGAAAACACATTAAAAGAGGTACATTCCTCTTTGGAAAGTCTGATGATGTCAGCATCCTACAAATATAGCAGGGGAAAACAAAATACCCACTAAAGCATATAGCGTGCTGTGTTAATGTGTATCTTTCTAGTTTCATAACATAGTTAGGTAGGGGTTTGAATCTCCCTGACAGTCAGGTTGTGTGATTTCCTTTGAGAGGAGTGCCCCTTTTGGAGACTGGGAAAACACATTAAAAGATGTACATTCCTCTTTGGAAAGTCTGATGATGTCAGCATCCTACAAATATAGCAGGGGAAAACAAGACACTCAGTTATGCTGTTTTAATGCATATCTTTCTAATATCATGACATAGTTGGAAAGGGGTTTGAGTCCTGCAAATGCTGACAGAGTATGGGGGTGTATGCATGTGTGTGATTTCCTTTGAGAGGAGTGCCCTTTTTGGAGACTAGGAAAACACATTAAAAGAGGTACATTCCTCTTTGGAAAGTCTGATGATGTCAGCATCCTATAAATATAGCAGGAGAAAACAAATCACCACGTCAACCATATAGCACAACTTGTTAAAGCGTATCTCTCTAGTATCATAACATAGTTAGGTAGGGGTTTGAAACCTGCAATTGCTTCATGTGTGTGACACTGTTGGTCAATGCTGTGTGGGTTTTGCTTTTACTATGGTATGACATATCAGGATTGAAACAGTATGTGCATTGCACACATCAGGTATCTGTGTGGCAAATAAATATATGTACATGTGACCTCAATTAATACATAGGTGTGAAGCCTACATACTACATGAATGTATTTGTTTCCTTTGACAGATTGTGCCACTGCTTCTCAGATCGTAGGTCACATATCTATGTATGTGACAAGGCCGGCCACTGTAGTGATCTGTGGCCAAGGTCATCTGTGCCACACACACCCATGACAGTTACTATAGAGTAGTGTGAGTGAGGGTACATGCCTGGGGTATATGTCAGACATGTTCATACACAACAACGACTGGCAATAATGGACAGGCATCATAGGTGTACAACAGCCTTGTGGATATGCATTCAGGCCCCTAATGTCTTATGTGATACACCGAGAGACTCCACAATACCGCTGGATATGTGGATACCAAGGGACAGATGACATAACACGTGGCTGTAGGTACACATTGGTACCCAACATACATGTTGGGGGCTACCACCTATGTGGTACTGTCGGGATAGTATGTATAGTAAATGTGGATGACTATGCCATAGTCGGCTTAGTGCAATACAGCATGTGTCAGACAACAGGTATCTGTCTGTATGATACCCTTGTGTAGGATATGTGTCCCATCCAAAGAATGCATTGTAGGCCAATGCATGCATTTACAGATGTGGATGGACATATCCCTAGTGTGTTTGCATGTACCTAAGAGGCCTATATGCCAAACAGGTGTGATTCCAGGAATGGGTGGTGGTCAATACCACTGGTTACTGTTATAGTATAGTACCAGAAGGATCCCACTGTTACTGAGTTCCCTACAACTGTGTGTCAGTTGTCAGGACATCATCTAATGATTGGTTATAGTCATGCTGCTGAGGTTGTGTATACTACCAGAATGCAAAACATTGACAGATATTAACACTATCACCCACAGCATAGTGTCAACCCATGTCATACACACGTGTACCCATGTTAGTACATATCAAGATGCATGCACGTGAGACTCTCCTCAGTATAGAGAATATCGATATCTGTGCAGTAACAGAAACCTGGTTCAAGGCTCCCAAGAGCACCCCAGCTCTAACAGGTTATACTTCATACCATGCTTTCCCGCCCCAAAACTTGGGCCAAACCACAAAAGGAGGGGGAGTATCCATATTTATCAAAGATACCCACACCTCCAGGTTAGTGGCACTGCACGAAGCATTGGAGACCATCCATGTACAACTAACAGTGGGAAAAACTGCCTTTCAGTTTGCAGCCTGATACAGACCACTCTCCAAAACACAGGAACCTCACTTGGCTTTCCTGAGTACACTGGAGAATATGAAGGTCTCTCCAAACACTATTATATTGGGTGACTTCAACTACCCAAACATCGATTGGGAAAACTACTCAAGCCCAAACACCCTCACCCAATGGTTCCTAGAATTTATAAACTCAAATGCTATGGAACAACTGGTCACCACTCCCACAAGAGGGGAAAACATATTGGATCTGGTCATCACCAACATGGAGTCTCTATGTTCCACACCAGAGGTATACCCTTCATTGGTAAGATCAGACCATAAACAAATCTCACTGGACATCCATATTCCGTCCCCGCCCCTAGCCAAGGAAACCACGGGTGAAGAACTTCTCAAAAGCAAACTTCACACTTCTCAAAACTGAGGTGGAATAGTTCAAATCCCCTGGGCCAGTGGAAAATATGGCCCAAAATGCAGAATCCTTTACAAAAGCATTCTATGGACACCTACAGGAATGCATGAAGCATGCTATCCCAAATAAAACCAAGACTCACCTCCAAAGGCAGGAGACCTGTCTGGTGGACCCCAGCCATAAATAAGCTATACAACAGAAGGAGAAAGCTACTACATGACAGAGCAAAATCCCAAAAAGGGAAGGCATCACTGATCAGTACTAGCAAGAAACTACGATCCCTCATAAAATCATCTAAGGCCGCTTTGAAAGAAAAATTGCACAAGACACTAAAGATAATCACAAGGCCTTCTTTAGTTATGTCAGAAACCTGGGATGCAACTCCCAGATATGCTCTGAGTTAGTGCAGAATGAAAAAAAAATACACTGAACCCACAGACATTGCCAACATCCTGGCAGAAAGGTTCAGTGCAAACTTCTCTCCTCCCCCACCCTAAAAGAGCAAATGTTTATCCCAACAGAGTGTAGCCTTCCTGAGATCACAGATGCACAGGTGAGAGCTGCCCCCTCCAAAGCAAAAAACACAGCATCAATGGTACCAGATGGTGTCCCGGGAGGCGTCTTACATGAGCTCCAAAAAGAACTAAACTCTCATATAAAGTCACTGTTCAATCTCAGCTTTACTACAAGATATGTACCCAAGGAATGGCGAAGAGAAACAGTGGTCCCACTCCACAAAGGTGGTGCCACAACAGACCCCAGAAACTATCATGCTATAAGCCTGACTAGCCTGGTCTGCAAAGCTATGGAGTGTATCATCATGGAAATCATAAACAAAAACATTGGGAACATCCAGACACAGGATCCTACCCAATTCGGCTTTGTTAAGGGCAGATCTTGCCTCTTGAACCTGGTCGACTTCTTTGAAACAGTTACCAAAGCCATAGATGAAAGGAAGGTAGTCCACACAGCCTACCTGGACCTCACAAAAGCCTTCGACACAATACCCCACTCTGGCATCATAAATAAGCTGACCAGCTTAAATATCAACCCCTATATCACAAGATGGGTTGCAAACTGGCTCAGGGATAGAACCCACATGTTCAGAATAGCAGGTGCCATGTCAGACTATAAACCAGTTACAAGTGGTGTCCCACAAGGCTCAGTCCTGGGACTCTCTTGTTCGGTATATATTTCTCTGAGGTACAGGCTAACACTGGTGGACTATGGCTGACCAAGTTCACAGATGACTGCAAACTGGGTGCTGTAATTGACTCTCTGGCTGACACAAGCATCCTCCAAAAGGGTCTCACAGAGATGGATAACTGGTGCCAGAGCCATGGCCTAAAGCTAAATGCCAAAAAGTGCATAATCACCCCCTTCGGAAAAAACAAAGTGCCCACAAATTACCACATAGGTGGCAATCCATTAAGTACAGAAGAAGTAATTAGGGACTTGGGGACCCAAGTAGATAGCAACCTTTCCTTTGACAATCATGTTGCCAAAGTGGTTAGAAAGACCTTCTATATAGCCCACCTTATCATGAAAGGGTTCACATCTAGATCAAGAGATGTCATTGTGCCCCTCTACTCAACACTTATCAGGCCCATAATTGAGTACAATGCCCTGTTTGGGATGTACCTTACCCGACACCTTCAGCAACTGGAAAGACCCCAAAAGTATCTCACCAAGAGGATCAAGGAACTCAAACAGATGCCATATGCAGTTCAGCTAAAGAAACTCCAGCGCTACTCAGTTGTGTACCGCCTACTCAGAGGCGATCTGTGTCTGACGCATAAAGCCATGTCCAACCCAGAATTAATGGACATGCTTCACCTCAGGAAATCCAAATACCTTAGAGCTACATGCTCCAGGGACTTGAACCTCAGCACAGAAATAAATAGGACATGCTGGAGGGACAGATTCATATCTCAGAGGCTCCCCTCACTCTGGAACAAAAACCCAATCCATGTTAGGCAGAGCCCCTCACTGACCCTCTTCAAGAGAAATCTTGACGAGTGGATGGGTGATCATAAGTTTATCCCTGGGATCTCTTCTGTGTCCCTGCTTGACAGACGTACAGTAAACTAACCTTAAAAGGGCTACCTTCTGTGACCTACTATACAGAGGCACAATCAACTAATCTAAAAGGGTGGTGAAAGCCAAACACACTCTGTCTAGGCTTATAAATGCCCTAGGGCAGATAGCCTAGTATCAACCTATGAACCTATAAACCTATATCTGTAGTAGAACGCATACTGACCATCGAAAGATACTATGAGATGTTAACGATGTGTAAAACAGGGTATGTCACATGTCCCATGTGTCCACTGTGCACGTGCATACAGATAGTGCGCACCCACCATGTTCACAGATGTACACCTGCTAATCTGTACTGCACACATCACACACATACTGTCCACTCACTAACACATGCTGGCAATACTATACACTTCAGCCAAGTGGCACATGGCTGGACAATACATACTCAGACCTAACACTGGTGTAAACAAAGCTACATTGACAATCAGAGCTTTGATGCATCATACCTGCTCAGATATACCTACATGGATATCATTACACTTTCCTGTTGACAACTTGCTAATATTGCTACACTGCTATAATGTCACCCTGTGCATCAGCACCATGTTAGCCTGTTCCTGCATCAATGTTAGAGATGACAGGAGGTGGCACAGGTGTCATCATATGCACAGGGTGTGTTGTTGGTTTGCAATAGCCCAACATTGACCCATCCAATCGACATGTCTGTGTGTGTGTGTGTGTGGGGGGGGACAACAGTATAGCATGGGTCAATGTTGATGCAATGTGTGTGTGCATGTGTGAGCCCTAGTTGTTTGGTGAATGTGTGTGTGTTTCTGCATGCACACAGCTCCACCATGTGGCTGCCATATACGGGAGGTTGTGGGACAGCCACAGACTGTACCTGCCAGGCTGTAGAGATCACTGTCTCTGGCCACTGACACAGTAACTGTGCCTGGCAGGGGTTCTACTGACAGTACTGGGTACCAACCCTGACTGGGTACTATCATCAGAGGCAGAGGTATGTCGAGTGGACCCATGTCCCTGCTGGGACTGGCCAGAGCCATGTGCACGTGGTCTACTAGGACAGTCAATCAACAGGCCAGCCCCAGCATTGCTGGTGCTGGTACTGCCGCTACAGGAGTGGCTGTGATCTGTGGGCCATCCGTGATGACTGCCAGCTGTTGATGTTGCTGGCATGTGTCCGCGTCGACGTCTCACCCATCCCGCATGGTCCTGGCTCATGGATAACACATTGTGGAGGGCATCTAATGTCTCCCCCCAATGTCTATCATTGACCTCTGTGTAATTCCGGATGGCCTCAGCAAGGTCACGGATGCTGTCATTGATAGCGGTGTAATGGGTCCTCTGCGCCCTTAGTCCCTGTCTGGTGTACCGTTCCATACATGCCTATGCCTGCATTACAGTCCGGAACATACTCGAGGTTGTAAGACCTGTGAAGGCACGTCTGCCAGGGGCAATACGACCAGTGGTGCTCCCCCGAGAACCCCTGGACATCCGCCTATGTGGTATCATTCCAGGAATACGGGTATGGCTGCTGTGAGGGGATGCAAGTGCCATGGGGTACCACAGCATCCTGGTCAATGCCAACTGTATGCTGTCCCTCGGCAAAGGCCATTGGTGATGAGGGATGTATTGGCAGTATGAGTGTGCACATAGATGGGGTTGAACTCTGTGTACTGTCAATTGGCGGACCAACGACAGACCTTGTCAAACCTGCCTGTGCTACAATACATGTCTCATCATCTCCACTATTTGTGGCAGTGACATCAGGTTCCCTGCTGCATTCAGCCACCCCAAACTCAGCACCAGTGAGAGGAAGACAGGAAACAGACTTTACAATCTGTATATGATGTTAGCACACATGCACACATGTACACATGAACACATGCACACATGCACACATGCACACATGAACACATTAACACATGAACACAAGCACACATGAACACATGCACACATGCACACATACATACATGCATACATGCACACATGAACACATGAACACATGCACACATAAACACATGCACACATGAACACATGCACACATGCACACATGCACACATGAACACATGCACACAAATACACTCCTCACTACAGCAGATACACACACATACACCAGCAATCCAACACATACTCAATAGTGGGTGAAGGTGGGTGACAGTATCACAAGGCAAACAGTCACCTCACGTGTCAGCATGCAGAATATGTGTTGCTCAAGACCATGCAGTGCAAGTGTAGACGACCCTATTTAATGACAGTATACATGGCTTTGATGCATGTGTGTAGTTGTTCAGTGATTGGCTACACCCTGGAATGCAATGTGTACATGGATACAACATTGCTGTGCAAGTATTATCAGGTCTGCAATGTCCTGTGCACCACCACTCACAGGTATAGATACCATGGCTGTAATGTGTTATCTGTGTGCCACATAGATTTCCATGTCTGATTTCAGTGTCTGTGTCCATGGCAGATAATACTGGGCACAGGTGTAGCACATGCATGCTATGTACACACACTGGATGAGTGAGTGGTGCATGTAGACATGAAGGAATCCAAATGCTCGACATGGCCATTGTACAGTGGTTATGGTGAGTCTGGGACATATTGCAGATATGTCGGTGCCAGCCATGACATGGCATGCTACACGACTGCAAACATTAAACATCACACATACTCAACATGTGTCATGTGACCTGTACACCCAATAGCATTCCAGGACATATATGTGTCACTTTGTACAGATGGCAACTGCTATGCATATTGTGCATACTGGCATATGTAAGCACACACACAACATGCTATGCATATTGTGTATAGGTGCATGTTTGCACACACACAACAACATTGAGGTGCAAAGCAATGACTGCTATGTGCAGTACTGTGGTCACTGTAACTGGATGGGGTGTAGTACCATGAGCCATCATCATCATGCATCATGTGGTCACTCACAGCTACTAATGTGTGACAGACCACCGCCTAGCACACTGTTTCTGAACTGCAGTGCCCTGGCAACGTACACAATTACAAAGCCACTTAGTACATGGATGTGTAAGTGCCCAATAGGGGAGCAGTTGCCAACACAACTGTGTGTCATGTGTTGAAGAGTGTTGCACAGCCCCATGATAGGCCCTCACCCCTGAGGTTTATCATGTGTGTGTGGATGACATGTGGGATACTGACATGTGACCTTACAGCAGGTGTGTGGTAATGCCATATATAGCATATTGATGTGTACTGCGCATGATAAACGTGTATGCCCATCCAATGTGCAGTACGGTGTTTCCACAACTGTGTGTGATGCTCTGTGTATTGCATGTCATTGAGGCAGCTACTGACATTACTGAGCTGTGCAACGTCTTACAGCAAACATGCACGGCATGCATTATGCATAGGTGTGTTATGTGTACATGGCCTACACCTCACCTATGACATGCACATTTCATTACCAACATTGCAGTTATACCACACTCACCAGCATGGATCATCTGCCCTGCTGTCACACCAGAGGACCCATTTACGAATATGAGAGAGTTTGTCAGTGGCCACAACTGTGGCATTGCTACTTTGGAGTTTGCTAAACCACAGTAGAACAACAGCTCTGACAGTCACAAGTGTACAGGATATTATTCCAAATATCAGTATTGCACAACACTAGGCAGCACAACTACTAAATACACAGTACACATCTCACATAGACATAATCTAACAATACAGGTAACTGTAGTCTACAGATAGGGCATGTTACCTGCACGCTCCATGTGAACATACTGGGTGGCTCCAGCCTCCATGACAACACATGTCTGTGGGAGCTGCTGTTGTTGTCCAGGAGCCACCACGCTTAGGAGCAGCTCCTCCACTCTGTTGAGGGGGGATGAATGGCCACCCCACCACCTGTGGCAAGCTGTTGTCTCTGGATATGAGACACACGCTGCCGGACATTTCTAATGAAATCACTGCAGTGATGCCATACCTGCTGATATGTCCAGTTATGCATGTCTATGTCATTTACCCGATGAATAAGATCTTGCCACAGTGCAGTCCGCTCATGCTGGTGCTGGCTGCTTCTGGAAAACAACAGTGTGTAGTGCTGCACTAGGCTTTGCTGGATCACCTCTTCCTCCTCTGCTGTGTAAGAAGGGTTACATTGGTGGGCCATCAGGCTGAAAGAGAAATGAACAATATGTGTGAGTGAGTCCTGTGGCACACTTTACACCCTTAACCACAGATATCACTTCACTGCCATATATACCATCCATTTGTCTGTCAGAGGATACACACGTTCAATACCACATATTGGTTCTCAGGCCACAACTGACTAACAGTGCCTGGCACACCCTCTATATCAAACCACTATACAACAGTACCCGGCACACTGTTTGTGACACAATGCACAACCTCGGCCAGGGTATATATCACGCTGTACTTAATGCACGGTAACGAAGATGCCATTCATTGCAATGAATGTAAAGTACAGTTACAGTAGTACCAGTAAACCACCCTAGTCATTGATGCCATAGCCCCCTGCCTAACATATGTGCACAGTTGTTAATATAGGTGACATACTGCTGTAACAGAGAATATATGTTGCTAGATACACACATATACCCTGTAACACACATATAATTGCAGCCATGGTACAGGCACACCACACACACATCAGACAAACATTCAACACACCACTGTATGCCAAACCCAGAAATTTTTTAAAAGACTTTCCACTTTAAAAACCCTTTGGGTTTTCCGGGAAAAAAAAAAAAATTTTAAAAAAAAACCCCCTTTTGTTTTCCCCCGGGGATACCTTTTGGGGGGTTAACCCCCTTTTTTTTCCCAAAACCCCCCGGGCAACAAGGAACTACATCACATATGCCATCTACTATGTCTGCCTCAATAACATAAAATCTTTTGCTGGCCTCACAGCTAGGAAGACTACCATGTCAGATACAACTTAAAACAAACAATCTCAGCCTTACTACAGGATATGTGCCCACAGAATGGCGTACAGCAACAGTGGTTCCACTCCACAAAGGTGGAGCCTCTATGGACCCTGGAAACTATCGCCCCATAAGCCTGACTAGCTTAGTCTGCAAGGCTATGGAGAGGATCATCATGGAGCTCATAAACAAAGACATTGGGGACCTACAGACACTAGATCCTACCCAGTTCGGCTTTGTCAAGGGCAGATCCTGCCTTTTGAACCTGGTTGACTTCTTTGAAACAGTCACCAAAGCCATAGATGAAGGGAAGGTAGTCCACACAGCCTATCTGAACCTTGCAAAGGCATTTGACACAATACCCCACTCGGGCATCATAGATAAGCTATCCAGCTTAAATATAAACCCCTATGTCACAAGATGGATTGCAAACTGGCTCAAAGACAGAACCCACAGAGTGAGAGTTGCTGGAGCCATGTCAGACTCGAAACCAGTCACAAGTGGCATCCCACATGGTTCTGTCCTGGGACCACTCTTGTTCAGTATATACTTTTCCGAGGTACAGGCAAATGTGGGAGGACTATGGCTCACCAAGTTCGCAGACAACTGCAAACTGGGTGCCATAATCAACTCTCCAGCTGACACAAACATCCTTCAAAAAGGTCTCACAGAGACAGATAACTGGTGCCAACATCATGGTTTAAAGCTAAATGCCAAAAAATGTATAGTCATACCCTTTGGCAAAAACAATGTGCCCACAAATTACCACATAGGCGGAAACCCATTAAGTACAGAGAAAGTTATTAGGGACCTGGGGACCCAAGTTGATAGCAATCTCTCCTTTGAAAACCACATTGCCAAAGTGGTTAGAAAGACCTTCTACATAGCCTACCTCACTACGAAGGGTTTCACATCTAAATCAAGAGAGGTAATCGTGCCCCTTTATTCATCCCTCATCAGGCCCATCATAGAATACAATGCCCCTTTTGGGATGTACCTTACCCGACACCTGCAGCAATTAGAAAGACCCCAAAAGTATCTCACCAAGAGGATCAAGGGTCTCAAACAGATGCCATATGCTGCTCGGTTAAAAAAACTCCAACTCTACTCAGTTGCATACCGCCTACTTCGAGGCGATCTATGCCTGACATATCCAGAATTAATGGACATGCTCTACCTCAGTAAATCTAAATCCCTTAGAGCCACATGCTCGAGGGACTTGAACCTCAGCACAGAAATAAATAGAACTTGCTGGAGGGACAGGTTCATAACCCAGAGGCTCCCTTCGCTCTGGAATAGAATTCCAGTTCATGTGAGGCAAAGCACCTCACTGAATCTCTTCAAGAAGAATCTCGATAAGTGGATGGGTGATCGTAGGTTTGTCCTAGGGATTACTCCCGTGTCACTATTGGACAGAGGCACAGTAAACTAAACCTTAAAAAGGGCACAGTGTACTCAAATCAAGGGGTGGCGTAAGCCATACAGAATCGGGCTAGGCTTATAATTGCCCCAGGGCAGATAGCCTAGTATGAACCTATGAACCTATGAATCTATACTCAACATGTGTCATGTGACCTATACACCCAATAGCATTCCAGGACATATATGTGTCACTTTGTACAGATGGCGACTGCTATGCATATTGTGTATACTGGCATATGTAAGCACACACACAACATGCTATGAATATTGTGTATAGGTGCATATGTTTGCACACACACAACATTGAGGTGCAAAGCTATGACTGCTATGTGCAGTACTGGGGTCACTGTAACTGGATGGGGTGTAGTACCATGAGCCATCATCATCATGCATCATGTGGTCAATCATGGCTACTAACATGTGACAGACCACCGCCTAGCACGCTGTACCTGACCTGCAGTGCCATGGCTACGTTCACAATTACACAGCCACTTTGTACATGGGTGTGTGGGTGCCCAATAGGTAGCATTACCTGACACAACTGTGTTATGTGTTGAAGAGTGTTGCACAGCCCCATGATAGGCCTCTACCCCTGAGGTTTATCATGTGTGTGTGGATGACATGTGGGATACTGACATGTGACCTTACAGCAGGTGTGTGGTAATGCCATATATAGCATGTTGAGGTGTACTGCGTATGATAAACGTGTTATGTTGTGTACAGCTGTAGCAACTATGCCCATCCAATGTGCAGTACGGTGTTGCCACAACTGTGTCTGATGCTCTGTGTATTGCATGTCATTGAGGCAGCTACTGACATTACTGAGCTGTGCAACGTCTTACAGCAAACATGCACGGCATGCATTAAGCATAGGTGTGTTATGTGTACATGGCCTACACCTCACCTATGACATGCACATTTCATTACCAACATTGCAGTTATACCACACTCACCAGCATGGATCATCTGCCCTGCTGTCACACCAGAGGGACCTACGAGAATATGAGAGAGTTTGTCAGTGGCCACAACTGTGGCATTGCTACTGTGAGTTTGCTAAACTACAGTAGAACAACAGTCAACAGTCACAGGTGTACAGATAATATTCCAAATATCAGTATTGCACAACACTAGGCAGCACAACTGCTAAACACACAGTACACATCTCATGTAGACATAATCTAACAATACAGGTAACTGTAGTCTACAGATATGGCATGTTACCTGCTTGCTCCATGTGAACATACTGGGTGTCTCCGGCCTCCATGACAACACATGTCTGTGGGAGCTGCTGTTGTTGTCCAGGAGCCACCAGTCTTAGGAGCAGCTCCTCCACTCTGTTGAGGGGGGATGAATGGCCACCCCACCACCTGTGGCAAGCTGTTGTCTCTGGATATGAGATGCATGCCGCCGGACATTTCTAATTAAATCACTGCAGTGATGCCATACCTGCTGATATGTCCGGTTATGCATGCCTATGTCATTTACCCGATGAATAAGATCTTGCCACAGTGCAGTCTGCTCATGCTGGTGCTGGCTGCTTCTGGAAAACAACAGTGTGTAGTGCTGCACTAGGCTTTGCTGGATCACCTCTTCCTCCTCTGCTGTGTAAGAAGGGTTACATTGGTGGGCCATCAGGCTGAAAGAGAAATGAACAATATGTGTGAGTGAGTCCTGTGGCACACTTTACACCCTTAACCACAGATATCACTTCACTGCCATATATGCCATCCATTTGTCTGTCAGAGGATACACACATTCAATGCCACATATTGGTTCTCAGGCCACAACTGACTAACAGTGCCTGGCACAATCTCTATATCAAACCACTATACAACAGTACCCGGCACACTGTTTGTGACACAATGCACAACCTCGCCACAGGGGTATATATCACGCTAATGCACGAACGAAGATGCCATTCATTGCAATGAATGTAAAGTACAGTTACAGTAGTACCAGTAAACCACCCTAGTCGTTGATGCCATAGCCCTGCCTAACATATGTGCACAGTTGTTAATATAGGTGGCATGCTGCTGTAACAGAGTATATATGTTGCTAGATACACACATATACCCTGTAACACACATATGAATGCAGCCATGGTACAGGCATAATTACACACAAATCAGACGAACATTCAACACACCACTGTATGCCAACCCAGATGAACTTTACTTGTGTACCATACAGTACTGTGTGCCACTACTTACAAACCCTTATGCTTGAGTTATGTCCTCTGTGCAGACTACAGGAAACACACAAGACAGTGTTTCCAAGCAATGTGAACACACACCATACTGTGCTGTTTAGGCTTACAGCTTCAGGTAGTACTACAGTTCATACGGGAGTCGGATTCACCAGCAGTACCTGTATTGCTTTAGCCTACAATGGGACACCACAGTTGTCAACAAGGAACTACATCACATCATATGCCATACTACTATGTCTGCCTAACAATAACATACACATCTTTTGCTGGCCTCACAGCTAGGATAGACTCTACCATGTCAGATACAACTTCACACTATGCTATCACACCTTTACAGACCTTGCACACATTCAGCTTTACACTTATTCAACCTCACATAGCAGGTATTGCAGTGAGTACATGTGTGAGTGCATAGTGTCATAGGTAGGTGAGATGCTTTTGGCCCTAGGGCCTACAGCTGCCAAGCCATATGCTACCCTGGCCTTTGCCACACATGTACTTTGATTTCACTTGCCCCTGTCAACCAGAACCACAGAGGGAATTTCTGGGGTGTATTACTAATCTCCCAAACAATCATTAGGGGTATTTATAACAACTGCTAATAAGGAGCCTAGTTTGCTATTGCTAGGTGGTCTATTCTGGTGTATGGCATATCTCTGAGATGGGAACCTATCCCTCCAGCATGTGCTGTTTAGTGAGCTGATGAGGTTTAGGGCCCTAGAGCATGTAGCCCAGAGGGATTGTGATATGTTGCCATGGTGGTTGTCACACAGCTATTGGTCTGACATACCTTTGCATGTCTGACATAGGTCACCTCTGTGTGGGCAGTATGCAATACAGTCTAGCTGTGGTTTTGTGAGTCAGTCTGCATAGGGCATCTGTTTGAGGCCAGTATTACCCTTTGTGAGGTATGTCTGTGGCCTTTCCATTTTGTGTAGTTGTCATGTGAGGTACATACCACACGGAGCATTGTGATGAGTAGAGGGGAACACTGACCTATATTTCCCTAGATGACACACCTGTTGTCATGACACATACCACATAGACAGACTACAAGTCTAGTGTGGCACTGTCTTTATCAAATGTTCCCTTATCACACCTTCAGTGCTATGGTAGATTTCTACCTATGTGGTAGTTAATGGGTACAGTGTTTTGGAAAGGAGGAATGGCACTGCAGTATCGGCACTTGTCTACAGTCCATGCCTTGGTCACCACACACCTATTGCAGTACATATGACCCCGTGTCTCTCTCTCTCTCTCTCTCTAGATATATATATATATATATATATATATATATATATATATATATATATATATCCATACACATACATGTACACATCCATTGCTGTACATATAGATGTACATATAGGCACATGTACAGTCCACCTTTCATGGTGGGGATATCACTTATGCGACAGTTGTGGGATGTACAGTTATGTGATTATATTGCACAGTGTTGTGCAGAATGCATTTTGGTGTCCTCAGCCCATGTAGCTTTAGCAGGCCTCACTGGCTGTAACACAGCAGATCTGACAAATCAGTCCCACAGCGTTTAACTACCACATGACATATATCAACACTGCATGCTGTTTTCTATGCCTCACACTACGACCTACATAGATATATGCACATAACAACCTTCGACGACATATATGTGTCCACCCTACACTAACAGTTGCAGTATGTCCCTTGCCCTATGCACATGTGCAGATACAGATAGACACATACTGCTGCCACATATGAATGATTTGCAGTGTGTTGAGTACTCTTCAGGAACATCTACTACATGCCGGCACATACATATGAGTTACATACCTTACCTTTGTTTTCCCTGCTCAGTCTATCGTTACTGTTTTGTTTTTTTTTTGTTTTTTTATTTTGGTTGTTTGTTTTGGGATTTCTCTGTCTGTTTCTGTTTCTGTCTCTGTTTCTGTCTCTTTTCTCTGTGTCTCTGTCTGTGTCTCTGTTTCTCTCTCACTCTCGATCTCTATCTCCCAGTTCTTGCGTTGATATTATTGCATGTGTGGACAGCAGGTACAGCCTGCTTTTCTAGGTATCTGCACATGTGCATGTGACAGCCTCTGCACCAATTGCTGCCCACCATTCAGTAATTGCATGCAGCCTGCTGTGTGGTGATTGCAGTACTCACTGTGATTGCAGCCCACTGCTATAAAATGCTAGGTTAGGTAGGCGTAGCCCTTTCAGCTTTCCAAGGTGGGGCCCATGCTTGTTTGCTCTGGACACCGTTGTGTCAGTCAGAAGGTTGGTATATGTCTCTTATCTGAAGCTAGGGTTGTAGCCAGTGATATGCATGTTCACAGTGTAGACATGTACTCACTCCTCCAAATGCTAACACAGGATACATGGTATTATGTACTTTCTTTCTGAATTAGACAATTAACTGCCATACAAATGTCGTTATTGCAATGTATTCCTGTGGCACATGCATTGTTTGTGTACTGCTGTACAGTAATTATTAAGTTACTCACTTCTGAACAGTTTGTGGTTTGTTTGTGTTGACATTAGCACAGGCTGCTCAACACAACTGGACATATTTCAGTACTGAGTATGCCTACCTACACCCTTGTTTTTGCCTGAATACACAGGTATGCTGTACCTTTGGGTAGGGGTGGAGAACTGCAAAGAGCATTTTTTATTATCGTGTGAGGTTTATCTTGCTGAACATACAGGGTTGCTGTGTACCTGTTAGTCTATCAAGGCAAGTAGTCTGTCTGCGTAGCTCCCACCTGTGGACATATCCAGATGGTAGCTAGAGGTTAGCCTATTATTCTTTGTCTGTGCACCACACCAGTCTTTTCAGCACTGGCACAATGGCATTGTCACAGTTGGTTGCTAGCAGAACATGGCTACATCCTGTGATATTTCTGTGTTGTACTCCTACATAAGGGCATGTTTGTAGAACTCCTTCCAAAGCTATTTGCAGAGTGTGTAACAGCAGGAATGCTGATATGCCTGTGTGTTTCTGCCTCTGCCAGGCCTCAGATACTCTCAGGTATATATTTGAATGGCCTCAGTGAAAGGTACATATAAGTGAGATACACCTGCAATATATTGCAGACATATTGCAGTTGGGACTTTCTTGGGAATCAGAGCATATGTATTCCTACACCTTTTCTGATGTGCAAGTAGTGTCTACTCTCACATATTGACGTTATTCATTAAGTGTGATTCCCCACTTTTCTGCCTAATGTTAGTACTTCTCAGAGTAATTCAGAGAGGCACAGCTAACATTTGTTTATAAATCAGGGACATCCCTGTAAAGCAGTCACAGTTTGGGAGTCTGGCCTCTGCCCTATTCAACTTTGCCAGTGTTTATCCTGGTCTGATACTGTGTGGTGTTTGTAAGGTGCTACTGTAACATTATTCACTGCTAGAATGGCTGGTTCTCTTTTCACAGTCATGTCATGCAATTCCACAACAACTGCGCTGGTAAAGGCCAACAAAACAGGATTTGTGTTATGCCATTCCTAATTTCCATTTACATTCCCTCATTGTAATGCATTATATATTTATTTCAGCACCAAGTTATTTGCATATTTGCTGTGGCTTAGTGGTAATTCATGCAGTCTGTTGGGTCAATGGTCTGGGACAGGAGACTGGCAGAGGTCTTTCCTTTTGCTGCTGAGCAGAACAAGGGCCCTGACATAGAGTGACTAAGGCACATTTAAGCAGTTGTAAGTGGGTTTGTGTGGGTTTGCACGATGCTTAGCTAAGCACACACATGTGCACACTCGCTTAAACCCGCTTACTACTGCTTAAAAGTGCTTACTCCCACTAACGCCAGCGCTGATTTCTTTTAAAGAAAAGAAAATGGGGAGATAGGAAAGTGTTGACAAAGGGGGCACAAAGAGGGACAGACAGTAGGTAAACAAGCTCAGCATGTGCAGGATGGGTGTAGGGAAGGTCCATAGCTGCCCATTTCTTTACCAGCAACAGCTGTGCATATGCAATAAATTTGGAGTGATATTTGAAACCTTCCACCCCTGGGAGAGTGGTGAGGACAACAAAGTCTGTTGTACTGCCAATTATAACTATCAGTTTACATGTCCAGCGGACATGTGTGCGAAATAGGCAGCTATGTATGGGGCGTAATTTTTTTTAGTTGAGAGTGGAAAGTGAAGTAGAAGAAGTAGGTATGTTTGGGGAGGTGGGTTGGGGAGGTTAACAGACAAGACAAACAAGATGCATACAGGGGCGGTGTATGACACATGAGGTGGGTGAACACAATTGACGGGGATGGATGTTTGGAAATTGCAAGCCCATGAGCCCACAGATGGTAAAGGTGGAACTGAGATCCCCACCCATGGGCAGTCACCACTGCACCTTCACAGCCCCAAGGGTGGCTGTGCTGGGGGCTGCATAGGATGGGCAGGCTCACCTGTGAGACGTGCCACTCTCACCTCGATCTGGCGTAAGGGATCAGAGACTGAATGCTGGATCTCCCTACACACCACAGCCCGGACCCTTCAAAGGGTGACAGGTGGCTCTTCTCTGTGCACGCTTGCAGGGGGGGGACAAGCCCCATCCCCTGCAGCGCTTCCACCTGAAGGTGGCACAGGACCAATGGAGGAGGAGAGCGTGGGCAGGGCACCGGACCTGCTGGTGCCAGGTGCACTCGCCGGCTGAGGAGGGACAGGTGGATCTGCTGGAACTGGCCTTCCCATACGTTCTGTGATTAGGTGTGTTTAATTACAGCATAAACAACAGCATTCCAGATTAGTTGTAACAGCATGCAGTAATATTCCCATTAACCCAACACACCAAGGTTCCAACAGTTGAACAGCAAGCATAACACATGCATATATTGAATGACAGTGGATATTCCAACAGCATGCAGGGATGATTGGCAGCAACAGGCCACCATGATTGTGGTGTTTGAACAGGGCACATGCATCAAAGTGAATGCAAATATTTATAGAACAACAGGACATATGTCCCAACAAATATTTGAGATTACACATACCCATTTAGGTGTGGAATTGCATGGTTTATGCACATACAGTAGGGTGTAGAAAGAAACCTCAATTAACATCTTATAAGTACTTTTAGTCTACACTACATTCCTAGTGACTGCAAGTGTATATCCCCTACATGTATGATTATACTTGCCAACATGCATTAGGTTGTGTAATGGGTTTGGCTAGTTCAATATATACCTGACCTATATCTGACATAGTAACTGTCCATGATGCAGATGCTACTGCTACATATTTCTTGATTTCATTTATATTTCTTTATCTACATATCTGGATGTGTTCACATGACATTTTCAGTTTAATTTGTACAGAACCCTGCATTTCTTGTAGCACACTCACATTTCTGGGGAACAAATTAACAAGCTACTCGTGTGCCAGATTTACTTATGCAAGCCAGCCAGTAACTGACTGTTGAGGACTGCATATATGCTTCACAGCTACTAGCACTTCCATCACCCAATTTAGATGGGACTGCACAACTCTGGGTTGCCAGCACTTATTAAAACAGTACTATTTGTATAATGCAAGGGTACAACAACATTTCAAAGTAAGTGACATAGACACACTCCGGGTTTTATACCTTTATTAATTACATTACACACTTTTCCACAGGCTCACTCCTTTATTAGATATAACAGTGCATATGGCAGACATATTCAAGACATATTATACCTTTATTAATAGGTTAGAACACTCTTTTTTAGGCCCACTCACTTATTTTATATGACAGTACCTGCAGAGATACTATTCCAGACATATTTTACCTTTCTTAATGGGTTACTACACTCTTTTTTTCTGGCTCTCTGACTTTTTTATATGACAGTACATACAGAGGACATATTCAGGGCATTTTATGGCTGTATTATTGAACTACAACACTTTCTTTCATGCTCTCTCCCCTATTTTATATAACAATACATGCAGAATAATCACTAACCTGCCTGGTGGCACAGCCTTAGCAGCCTATCTGCATAGGCTTACTGATTCACAGCACGGTCACCTGCAGCTGTGAAGTAAATGAAGGGATATTGAGACATACCTATCCATTATACAGAATCAATTATCAATTCTTACATACTGCATTCCATGGCTACCTACTCAGTTGTGGGGCATCTTGCATCCCATGGGCCTCCTGTATCTATTGGTTCAGGCGGCCCTGCTTCCGTCTCTTCAGGTCTACATGGTGGTGACGGACCTGCTCACCAGTCCGAGGAACACCTGTGGCACTGGTGAGGTCATGAGCTAACCAGTTCCAAGCATCTGCCTTGTACTCCATCCCTTGGAACTGGCCCTGCAGGAGTCTTGACTCATGATGGTGGACAAGGAGCCAAACCATGTATTTCGACTCCTCAATGCCCCAACGTTGCACTTGGAAGCATGTACCCCCTCCAGCACCAGCCATTCTAACTGCATATGTGAGCTACAATCAGTTATGGTGAGTATTCCCACCTATGGGGCTTATATATGCCGCATTTCCCGCACTTTTTTGTGATTGGTCATTTTTGAAAATTCTCGGCTGATTGCAGACCTGCTTTGTAATGGTTAATCTACCATTTCTAAATATATGTATGTTAACAGTGGCTATTTCTTCTAAGCTGTCATGGCTTAGTGGTTCAGTACTTTGATTATGATGCACAGAGTCCTGAGTTTGAACCTTGTCATTCATTTTATTTTAATACTGTCCAGACAGGCTAGGGAGTGTGGCTGTGTTTAAGCAACTTTGCTCTACGTTGCTCCACGTTGCCCTACGGTGCCCTGGCTGGCGCCGCGCTCACATCTGCACAAACAGATTGCGCTGGTTAAAGCGCTATTTAACTATGGGCAACTCTATTGCACTGGGTAAAGTGCTATTTAACTATGGGCAACTCTATTGCACTGGGTAAAGCGCTGCTTATCTGCGGGCAATTATATATCATGATCCTTTAAAAATATATATTTTCTTCACTGATACATAAGCCATTTTACTGCTTTTTACTAATATTTTAATCATATATGTCAGGTATTATTTCATATACTGTTTTAAAACATAAATAACAAGGGGAGTGGTGGGACTCGAACCATGCATGCCTTCTCTTTGTGTGAATGCTCTGCCATTATGCTATTGTGATTTGGCATGATTTGCTTATACATTCTTTCTTATGCTCTTCCATGTCTGAATTGCTAACTGCAGCTAAGCAATGGGCACACTCGCGCACACACGCGCAAATACAGGCAGCTATTTCGGGAATTTAAAAAAAATAAAATTAATGTTTTACTTTTTATAACTGTGATGGGGGTTTACGATGTCAGGGAGTGTGGTGTTGAGTGCAAGGACATTTGAGCGGACTCGCTCTTGTGTGTTTTCATTTCACTTTTCGAACCCTTGCAGGGGAGTGGACATTTAGACTGCTAGGCAGTCGGACACACCCCCTGCTTTCCTACATGGTCCATGTAAGACTTATGGTTGAGTCAGCATGCCCTCATGAATATTCATGGCGCGCTGACGTCATACCATTCAACTGCAGCCTCCGAGTAAGACTTATTAAGTCTTACACGGAGGATTCGTGAATCCAGGAGAAAGTGTAAAATACACAAAGGCCCAAAAATATGGACAGATTTTTAATATAGCCCTGATAAACTTGGAAAGTTGCTAGTATAACAATTTTTAGTATGCATTTTTGGAAGGATATGGAGTCTGAAACTGAAATGCATGTCATTACTTAGTGAATCTATTCCTCACTGACTTGTCAGTAAACCACAAATTTTATGAGGAATGGATTAAAAAACTGAGGCAGAAATTTGGACATTCTGTAAAAATCTGGACTGCTGATCGGAATGATGTCTGTATAGCATGTTTGCCTGTATGCAACATGTGAAATATTTATTTCAAGAATGTATATGCAGAGAGATTAAATGTTGCTTGAATACTGAAATCATTTACTACCTAAACCTTTATAAATGATTTCCAATGTTCTGGCTCTACAAATCAAGATGGAAGTGTGGCTGTCAGTATCATAAACAGACAAGAAACTATAATGCTATGTTTAGACAATAACTAATGGATGAAAGGCTGCTATATACAAAACAATACAAATATCCCAGCAGAGGTAATGCTGTAAAAATCCTACTCGTGTTTGTGAATTATGCTATTTATTTTGATTAGTTATATACCTGCTGCAGCAGCAGAACAGTAAGTTTATATATTTTTCTCATTACATTTACCAGTGCTTTGAAATTGTGTTTGCTACTTTAGCTTAATCACAAATGCTACCAAATAATCCATATAACCTTGACCTCTGCAGTGTTAAAAGAGTAGAAATAATAGCTGCAGCAACAGTTTATGATGTAGAAATTTTAAAATATATTGTATACAGTTCTAAAAACACTACTTTCTTTGACCATGCTGAATCTCCTAATTTGAAGCATTAGTACCCTTCTCAAATGAGTAAATTCTTCTTTTTTCAAATAGCATAAGTAAAAACAAAATCCTTTTTGCAAGTGAATCATACTTAAGATTACCTGTTGAATGACAGCAAAGACAAAATAACATAATGCCCTTGTTTGTATCAGTCAAAAAGAAGAAGAAAGTAGTTAATGTTTCTAAACAAGTCTACAGGTGGTATTCATACTATTCATAATTTGGGACTTTGCAGCTATGTGGGGGTTATCCGTGAAGAACGCTATTACGAGTACATGCAACTAAGCAAAGTTCAGGTTATTTGCTTTGAATAAGGAAAGGCGAAGGTATTTTGAAAAAAAATTGCCTACTTACGGCAAAAGTGTTAATTACATAAAGTTAAGTACATACTGCTAGACAGGGGTCCAGGGAAGTAAATATTGTGGGAAGAAATATTCAGGGAATTGTTATGGCTAGGCTTGTATTGGCCATAGGGCCGATAGCCTAGTACCAACCTATAAACCTATGAACCTTTACTAAGTACTATGTGAAAGGAGTAGGCTTCACACTGCTTTGTATATATTCGGATACTATGAACAGATGAGGCTATGCGCTATCATGCTTGAAAGACTTAAGGCAAGTGTCAGACTGCACTACTTTTATTATTAATATTTTTAATAATAAATTAAGGGATTTAAATGTTTTATATAGAGGTATCCTTATGTGGACAACCTCTTGGTTACTTTAAAGAATGGAGAGAGATAGACAGGAAAGATTAAAAAAGAGGAGACACAGCAAAGAGAGGGGCACAAGGGGAACACATAATGATGGTTGTGCTGGAGGAGGTAGGAGAGGAGGGGCACTATGTTTTGGCAGGGATAGACCCCCTTTTTCTCTTTTTGTTATATAAGACAGTAATGTGGGTGGAAAATAGGTAGAAGGGTATAGAAGAAAGGATAAGGGAAGAAGGTTTATTGAGGAAATTTCCAGTAAGACTTCATATATCTAATGAACAATATCTTCTCAGTATATATAAATCCCAAAAATTCACTGGCCAAAGTCTCTACACATACTCTGTCACTAAAAAAATGGAATTCTGTCCATGTGCAAATTACATCTACCACTAACCTCTCCAACTTCAAACACCTACTAAAAGACTACATAAATAAAACATGGCTTTTCTCCTGCACAGCCCCAGGCTGAACTAGCCCCTCCCTCTTTCCAACACCAGCATACTTTGACAATGTTCAGACAAAAGGAATTAGTAAAATCTATTTCTTAGTCAAAGAGCAAATATATTTTTGCCTAGGCTATATTATCTAGTCATCTCTGTTCAGGAGTGGTCTTAGGACAACTGTTGCCTAGGCAAAGGGCTCCATGGCACCTCCCCCCCACCACTGGTGCCCCCATCCTGGTTTACCTACACCAAATAAAATTGGAAAAGTGCCCCTGCTAGAGTGACGCCTTAGGCAACCGCCTAGTTGGCCTATGCCAAAGGCCGGCTATGTCTCTGTTCCAATCAGTTACTCAGTGTATTTAATGACAGCTCTATGAACTGCAACTTGTGAATACATTATCTATTAACAATATTCTTTTTCAGCTAATTATCCCAAAGACATGCAGTAAGTGGATTGGACATGCTAAATTGATCCTAGGTGTGAGTGTGTGTGTGTGTGTGTGTGTGTGTGTGTGTGTGTGTGTGTGTGTGTGTGTGTGTGTGTGTGTGTGTGTGTGTGTGTGTGTGTGTGTGTGTGTGTGTGTGTGTGTGTGTGTGTGTATGTGTGCGCCTTCTTTGGAAGGTTGGGTGACGGGCTGGCAACTCGACACCGTAAAACACCACTGCCAATCATGAGTGGACAGATGATCCACTGTGGCGACCCCTAACCGGGAAAAGCTGAAAGATGAAGAAGCTAATTATAGCTGTCCAAATATTTGCACTATGTATATGTAGGTTCACACTGAATGAACTGAAGCCAAGTTTGTATTTAGTTAACACGTCATTCTCTTGTATTAGCATTTGTAATAATTTCATTTAACTGTAACCATATTATTTCAGTGTGAAGCTCTTCTCCCTGGGCCTCCACTGAAAATGGGACATTATCTCAGTTGGATTACCATGGTAAACAAGTGTCAAAAAAACAAAAAAACTATATAAATAAATAAATAAGAGTCACCAATGCATAGAGCCTCAGATGCTTCCACTGCCAGGTGGTGCTGCAGTGGAAGACCCAGACATTAATGTGGCAGGGGCCTGCGGTGGTCAGCACCAACTGCGGCAGCGTGTCTTGAACCCACTGAAGAAAGACCTTTACTGGCTGAATACATCTGTCCATGATCTGCTCCAGCACATCCTCAACCATATCCTGAAGCCTCTCTTTGGTCAGGCTTGCCAGGATGCCTGCAGGATCAGTGTCACCACCCCAGCACTGCAAGGATGTCCCTGGATGGGCAGAGGCTGAACCTCCCTAACCTGGGAGGTACAAACCTGAGCTATTCCTGAGGAATTTGTAGCTATAAAAAAATAAAAGAAATGGGAGAGAAAGAAAACAAAACAGGAGAAATAAAAGCATAAGGAAAATTAGAAAAACAGAGAAGGTGGAGAGACAAAATAGGAAACACAGAGAATAAAATCACACATCACTTTACACAGCATTCAACTTCTTACATGGAACCATTTTTATTTTTAAAATCTTTATTGTAAAAAACAGAATGGATGTGAATGGTTTACTATCAAAAAGCTGAAAGTAAAAAAAAAAAAATCTATTCACTTGATCAAACTCACATTCCGAATTTGGCAATGTCACTTGTACAGGATGTTGAAAATCATCACCTTGATATCCGGATTCAAACAAATTCAAAATATCAGGAGGTAACATCAGAGCGCCATGAAGTTGCGCTGATGCTGACAAATGAATGTACATCTACAGCACAAGATTTTACAGTTTTTCAGGGGAGCAAGCCCTCTTGCATCCCCCTTATGTGGGCCAGTGCCCCATAAATGATATATTCCAATTCTGAGATCTCACTACAGTGAGAAAAAGGGCACATTTCCCGATCCCCGGTATATGCTGGTCATTTACTTGACAATGCAAACCCCACTCTCCTTGCCCAACCTCTGCTCTGACTAGGGTGTAATGCCTGATTGAGAGTTCAGCCATCTTGTACATGCAGTTAATATTGTTTAGATACAATTACTACACCAAATATTTTTCTTGCCTAAACAAACAAACCCTTTCTTTACAAAAATTGCCTGTGTATACTTTAACTGCTACCTAAAGTAATGAATACTAAATGAAATTATGTGGAAATGCATCTTTGTTTTGGTTTTCTGTATAAGTACATACATTTATACACATAAAAAAATAGTTGCAAATGTAATCATGCAGATGCATATTTACAAAAATATATATGCAGATTATTCTTTTACTCACACATGTATTACATTTGTATTTATACAGACAATTATATTATTATGTAAATATTCCATATATTTGTATATAGATGCAGGTCTGCATACAGATATACAAAATACATAAAAGCACCAGCAGCTGGAAGGAACAGGAATGCTTTAATCTAAAACCATAAATTGCACACAGACTTAGTTCTTTTGCCCCATTGTTTTTTTTTTGGGGGGAGGGGCAAAAAGCACTAAGTCTATGTGTAATTTATGATTTTATATTAAAGTGTTCCTGTTTCTTCTGGCTGCTGGCGCCTTTTTGTGTTTTTTGTGCTTCGATTTACTGTGGGTACTTGATGTTCCATTAGGTATATTGGTTACTGCATACAGATATGTTTATGCTTTCTTTTGCATTATTATAATAACCCTCTCCTCCTCCCAACAAATACAAATATATGTGAGAGATGCAACTATATAGCCAAACTGGAGGCTGAGCTCGCTCAACTCAATACTGGCAAGACCAGTCAGGAGGAGAAGATAACCACGCACACCACAAACCCAGTCTCACATAGAACTATCACAACTGCAAACCAAACACATAAACACACAAAATCATACTCAGAGGCTCTAATTAAAAATCTACCAAAACAACAGAGGCCTCCAAAGCAGACACCCAAGCGACCACTACCTGAAGACATAGCACATGCAACACATAGTTCACAAAGTCAGTGTGCTAAACAGTCACAGCCCTTAAGGCCAAACAACATGCCAGATACACTTGTAATAGGTGACTCCATAGTCAGACACACTGACTTCCCACTCACCAGACTGAACAAGGAGAGGGTTACAGTAAGCTGCCTGTTGGGTGCTAGAATCCGCCACATAACACAAGCACTCAGGTCACTCCAAAGCAAGTACAAATATGACTCAGTCATTGTCCATGCTGGTGTGAATGACCTGAGACATACCTCCCTGGACTACATGAAAAGAGACATAGAGGAGCTCTCTGATTATGTAGCCCAGGCTGGTATGACCCTGACCCTGAGCAGCATTTTACCCTCACCAAGAATGATGCCACAGTACAAAGACAAAATGATCAGCTTTAACAATTGGCTTAATTACTGGTGTCATTCTAAGGGGATCCAATATCTGTCTGCTTGGGATGACAAGCTTAACAAGCCACGCTGCTTTGCAAGGGATGGCATGCACCTGTCTCCCCTGGGCTTTCGGATATTGGCCAAGGCTCTTGCCACCCCCATAGTGCCTTTTTTAGGCAAGACTCAAAAGACAAACCCACCTCCCTAGAAAACACAAGTGGAAAAAAACTAAGGGTAATGCTGCTCAACGCCAGAAGTCTAAACCTCAAGATGCACACTCTTGAAGCCCTCTTCAGTATGGAGAACATCGATGTCTGTGCACTGACTGAAACCTGGTTCAAGGCTCCTGAGAGCACCCCAGCACTACCAGGTTATACCTCATATCATGTTTTCCAGCCCCAAAACTCGGACCGAACCACAAAAGGAGGGGGAGTATCCATATTCATCAAAGATACCCACACCTCCAGGTTAGTGGCAATGCATGAAGCATCGGAGACCATCCAGGTGCAACTAACCATAGGCAAAACTGCCCTACAGTTTGTAGCATGCTACAGACCACCCTCTCAAACTCAGGAACCCCACTCAGCCTTCCTGAAGACACTGGAGAGTATGAATGTCTCTCCAAATACCATCATATTGGGAGACTTCAACTACCCAAACATAGACTGGGAACATTACTCAAGCCCAAACACCCTAGCCCAAAGGTTCCTAGAATTCATAAACTCAAATGCGATGGAACAACTAGTCACCACTCCCACAAGAGGAGATAATATACTAGACCTGATCATCACAAACATGGAGTCACAATGCTCCACACCGGATGTATACCCCTCATTGGTGAGATCAGACCATAAATTAATCTCACTGGAAATCCACATTCCGCCCCCACCCCCTGCACAAAAGACCACAGTAAAGAATTTCTCAAAAGCCAACTTCACACTTCTTAAGACTGAAGTGGTATCCTTCAAGGCC
This sequence comes from Protopterus annectens, assembly GCF_019279795.1. Classification (NCBI taxonomy): domain Eukaryota; kingdom Metazoa; phylum Chordata; order Ceratodontiformes; family Protopteridae; genus Protopterus; species Protopterus annectens. The sequence continues at coordinate 1,265,540,836 of NC_056735.1, forward strand.
CCTGGGCCAGTGGAAACCACAGCCCACACCACTGAATCCTTTATAAACACCTTCTATGGAGATCTTCAAGAATGCATGGATCATGCAATCCCTAATAAAACCAAGACCCATTCCCCCAAAGGCAGGCGTCCTGTCTGGTGGACCCCAGCCATTAACAAACTTTACAACAGGAGGAGGAAGCTACTACATGACAGAGCAAAATCCCTAAAAGGGAAGGCATCTCTGATCAGTACTAGCAAAAAACTACGTTCACTCATAAAGTCATCCAAGGCCAACTTTCAGAGAAAAATTGCAAAAGACACAAAAGACAATCACAAGGCTTTCTTTAGCTATGTTAGAAACTTGGGTGGAAACTCCCAGATATGCTCAGAGTTAGTCCAAAATGACACAAAATACAATGAACCCACAGACATTGCCAACATTCTGGCAGACAGGTTCAGTGCAAATTTTACTGCCCCCTCCCCCCCAAAAGGAGAAATATTTATCCCAGCAGAGTGTAGCCTCCCTAACATCTCAGATGCCCAGGTGAGAGCCGCCCTCTCCAAAGCTAAAAACACAGCATCAATGGGACCGGACGGTGTCCCGGGCTGCATGCTACATGAACTCCAAGAGGAACTAAACCCGCACATAAGGCTGCTGTTTAATCTTAGCCTTACTACAGGATACATACCCAAAGAGTGGCGTACAGCAACAGTGGTCCCACTCCACAAAGGAGGTGCTTCTATGGACACTGGAAATTACCATCCCATAAGCTCGATGAGCCTGGTCTGCAAAGCTATGGAAAGGATCATTATGGAACTCATAAACAAAGACATTGGGGACCTACAGACATTGGACCCTACCCAGTTCGACTTTGTCAAGGGCAGATCCTGCCTTTTGAATCTGGTCGACTTTTTTAAAACAGTCACTAAGGCCATTGATGAGGGTAAGGCAGTTCACACAGCCTACCTTGACCTTGCAAAAGCCTTTGACACAATACCCCACTCGGGCATCATAGACAAGCTCACCAGCTTAAATGTAAACCTGTATGTCACAAGATGGGTTGCAAACTGGCTCAAGGACAGAACCCACAAGGTCAGAATTGCTGGAGCCATGTCAGACTCTAAGCCAGTCACAAGCAGTGTCCCACAGGGCTCAGTCCTGGGACCCCTCTTGTTTGCCATTTATTTTTCCGAGGTGCAAGCAAACATTGGAGGATTGTGGTTGACAAAGTTTGCAGATGACTGAAAACTTGGCACCATAATTGATACTCCAGCGGACACAAGCATCCTTCAGAAAGGCCTCATAGAAATGGATAATTGGTGCCAGAGCCATAGCCTTAAACTGAATGCCAAGAAATGTATAGTCTTACCCTTTGGGAAAAACAAGGTACCCACAAATTACCACATAGGTGGTAATCCATTAAGTACGGAGGAGGTAATCAGGGACCTAGGGACCCAAGTTGACAGTAACCTCTCATTTGATACTGACATTGCCAAGGTGGTTAGGAAGACCTTCTATATTGCCCACCTTATCATGAAGGGATTCACATCTAGATCAAGAGAGGTCATTGTGCCCCTGTACTCTTCTCTTATCAGGCCCATGATTGAGTACAATGCCCCATTCGGGATGTATCTTACCCGACACCTGCAGCAGTTAGAAAGACCCCAAAAGTTCCTCACCAAGAGGATAAAGGGTCTCAAACATATGCCATATGCTGCCCGGCTGAAGAAACTCCAGCTCTATTTAGTCGCATGCCGCCTACTCAGAGGTGATCTATGCCTGACGTACAAGGCCATGTCCAATCTCGAATTAATGGACATGCTCCACCTCAGAAAATTCAAATCCATCAGAGCCACGAGAGCGAGAGATTTGAACCTCAACACAGAAATAAATAGGACGTGCTGGAGAGACAGATTCATAACCCAGAGGCTCCCTACACTCTGGAACAGAATCCCAGTCCATGTTAGGCAAAGCCCCTCACTGACTCTCTTCAAGAGAAATCTTGACGAGTGGATGGGAGATTGTAGATTAACCCTGGGGGTCATCTCTGTGTCACTACTAGACATAGGCACAGTAAACTAAACCCTAAATGGGCTTAGTATTCTCATCCCAAGGGGTGGCGAAAGCCACACACACTCTGAATAGGCTTATAAATGCCCTAGGGCAGATAGCCTAGTATGAACCTATGAACCTATTATAGATTTATGTTTGTAGTTACACATATTTCTTCTAGCAAATACCTTCAATTATGCAACGTTCTTATTGTTTTGTAAGCCTCTGTTTTGCATGACCCCCCCCAAAATAAATAAATAAATAACTAAATAAATAAATAATACTTACTATAGAACTCTGACCTTCTTGTCAATGTCTGGACAACCACTCAGCCAGCTGATTGGGTCTGTGTTTCTGTAGGCTGTCATAACTTTGGTGGCAACTGTAGCCAGACCAGATGATCCCTATCAGAGATGACACATGCATACCAAACTTCAGACATATGTCTACCTTTTTCCATTTGAGTCTCAGGAATGCACAACTGGATTTTATCCAGGTACAACTCACTAAGATGGTATACCATTATCAGGATCTCTTTATCTGACCAGCTTGGAGTGTGGATTCATGCTTTCACAGGTGATGCCATCATTCAAAGTGCAAGATCCAGAATGAAGAAAGTATGAGCAGGGCTGTGATTCACAGGTTTAGAGACACTCCCTCAGAGGTGACATCACATAAACCAAAGTCAGTTAGCTAGCAAGAGCATCATTCCAGGTTGTTGTTCTTCTTTCGTCTTTTCCCGGTTAGGGGTTGCCACAGTGGGACTCCGGTCTGCTAATGATTGGCAGTAGATTTTTACGGTGCTGAGGTGCCAGGTCGATGCCCAACCTTCAAAGAAGGCATGCCCATTCACGCAAGTCTATCGAACACCACTCAACTGTGGGGAGGACATGCAGACTAGGGACATCATTCCAGGTACCATTATTATTTATTATTGACAAGTTTGGTTTAAGCAAAAGTGCTTTGTCACATACATTTTTTGTAAAGGAATACAGGAGTCTGCATGTCCTCCTCACGATCGAGTGACGTTTAAATACATGCAGGTAGGTGCATGTGTGAATGGATGTGCCTTCTTTGAAGGTTTGGAGATGGGCTGGCAACTCAGCACCGTAAAAAATCCACTGCCAATCATTAGCGCACCAGAGTTCAACTGTGGCAACCCCTAAGCAGGAAAAGTTGAAAGACATTACTTTTACATTCAAATTTCATTTATGTGATAGATTAAAAATAGTAAGCAATCTGAAAGAATTGATAATATTGTAGTATACTGGAATTAACTGGAAACAACTGAAATGAGACTAGAATGAAAGTCTTTGTCTCTTAATTACCCAAACCTGTGCTGAACAGATGCCAGTCCCTCCTTTATGGGCCAGGTCTTTTGCAATTTTCAGAATGAATTCTGCAAACACTGTAGTTTGGTTAATAATGCATTATTAAAGGTTCATAATATCAGAATACTGTCTTCATTAACAGTGTTGATAATGTCCGTAGAAATGCTGGAATGCTGGTTAGTAAATATATCCAAAGTTTCAGCAAATATATTATGATTCTCCTGAATAATATAAACCGAATCATTCTTTATTTGACCTGTCTTCTATACTCAGGCTTGAGTGTCCATATTGTAACTTCCTTTCTGGAATGCTGGATATTTAATCTTTTTTGTATGTCAGTGTGAACTAACTGACTTCATTGACTATGTTTGAAATATTTCCTAATAATACCAAAACCCTGTAATGCTTTTCACTCCTCTTTGGCTATGTTTGCCTTAGTTTTCAAACCTTGTCTTGCATGTGCCTGTTCAACTAACATTCCATTGCACATACACATATCTTTCCCTTGAGAAAGGAACATTCTGTAGCTTTCCCTGAAACCTTATTTCTCTATATCTCATGCTTAGCCAGCAAGATTGTATCTTTGCCTTGAGAAAGGAACATTCTGTATTTCTACTGAAACTGAATGCATACATGTCTGACTCTATATTTTCAGGCCTATTATTCTACATCAATGTACTACAGTGAATTTACTAACAATACCTTCACTCTAACAGCTCCTCCATAGGCCCCGACAAAAGTTTACAGGGACCTTCTTTTGTAATTACTTTATATGTGTAGTGCTTACTACTGTAGTCTGGTCTGTTTCAATTGAAGTCTCTTAACTTTATGATTTAATAATAACTGGACAATTGTTTTCTTTTACCTGGGGAATAAACTTGCAATGTTAATTTTGACCAGTAGGTGTCACTTCTGTTTAGATTGAAGTCTTCTATGATTTAATTAGCAAGATCCATAGCCTTTAGAGTCTTTAAGTCTATGTTCTGATGCATGTGTGATATATCCAAAACCTGCACATTATTCTGAAAATCAGTGCATTTTAATTCTGTGGCTTCTAAAGCTGATTAGACCAGGTAATTCTTTTAACTCTGCTGTTCCAGAACAGCATGAAGAAAATGCTATACACATCTTTAACCTGACTTTGTGAGTTTTTAGACAAAGTACAGACTGTTAATCCTGCCTATTTTTCTTACCTATCTCTGTGTGCTGTAATAGTAAAATTACACTGTCTATTGCCTATGTTTTTACATTATGAACGGGTGCCTTATTGTACCATGATGTCTCGGTCTTATAGCAAATGAAACCTTTTTCTTTTGTTCATATTTGTAACTCTTTAAACATTGTACTGTTTAATCCATTTTGTTTTTTATTGTACAGCCTATCAAGCATGATGGTTATATTCTGAAAACTAACTGAAATCGGCACTAAAGGGATAGCTTTATAACTGGTCTTGAATCATAATTACTATATACTGTATTAACTTCTGTCTAAATTCTCATCTAGATTTGTTAATAATTTAATTTACCTTTTTTAACTTCTATGTGCTGCAATAGATGCCTGTCTCCTAAATTTGTGTCTGAAAAATTCTATAAATATTTTTGAGCTATACTATTACTAAAACCTATGCTCTCTGTATTTTAGGTCTATACCTTTGAATTTTCTGTTAGTGTCCTTTTAACTTTCTGACTAATGTACAATAATTATGTAAGGTGCACTATATCTGTAAATTAATTAACAAATTAAGCCTGCCCTATGCCCTGTTATGTCCAGAGTTTATTGAATAACTATTACTACCTGTTCTTTAGATAACTTATCTTAATAAGCCTGCAATAAATAATTCTGTCACTTTACCCTTAACTAATGACTGAATAATGTAATTCTGTTACTTTACCCTTAAAACTAATGACTGAATAAATGTGAAGTAGAAGATTCTAGCTTCAAATCCCAGCTGGCTGGCCATTGAAAGAATTGATAAGACTGTAGTATATTAGAACTAACTGAAAACAACTGAAATGAGACTGGAATGAAAGCCTTTCTCCAGGATTTAATGAACTCCATGTGGGCACCATGTAGAGCCTACTCAGAATGTATCCATGTACATGGCCATGGTCCCTCCTTGGCAGCATGCCATGCATATTAATGATGGTGCAGTGCAGTGGGAGAGTCAAGGAACATGGATATTGAATCAGTGTTGACTTTTTTCTTTTCTTTTTTTTTTTTAACAATGCATGTTTGGGAGATGTGGCAATGTGCTCACATGTAGACAACTGACACTTGCCAGACAACAAATAATAGAAACCAGATGTAATTAATAAGCATAATAACATTTTATGTGCTTTATTTTTTGTTTTTTATTTGGTGTTTGCAAGTAGTGCAGCTAAGCAGTGGGAGCTCATACATACATATCTGACACCTGCCAGACATCTAAAAATAGAAAACGGATGTAATTAAATATTTTTTGTTGTGTTTAAGCATGTTTATATGGTATGGCACAGTGCCCAGCACTGCTATCAGGTAGCTCAGTGGTATATGTGAAGATATACCAGATTTCTTAATATCCATCTAGCTAAATGGGTAGCATTACGACTGTGTGTGTAGTAGGTCCAGGGTTTGAATACATGGAAGTCAGAACTTGTCTGTATTTTTGTTGCACATGTTATGGACACAATTTTAAAATATGGCTTTGCTGCACTCTGCACAACTGTGGTCAAATCTGTTAAGCAACTGCATAAACATGGTAATGGCTGCCATTGTTTGCACGGTGCTCAACTTCGCTAAAACCATGCTTGTGCATGTTTGCATGACACTCAGCTCTACTTGGCTGGTTTGCACACTGCTAAACCACATGGTGCATTTTTGAATGTTGCTCAGTAATATGTAAGGGCAGGTAAACAGCCCCTATTAAGCCCACTAGGCGGGAATTCTGCAGAATCCATTGGAGTTCAATCATCTGTCGATATGGCTAGTTTGCGCTTTTTGGCACAGCAGTAGGGCATTCAGGAGTCCAGGGTCATGGTCAGGCTCCTTGTCAAAAGCCATGAAAATAGATTGCTGCAAGGCAGTTTCCAGGGCTTGGAGTATAAGGCAGAGGCCTGGGACCAGCTGGCCAGAGAACTCACCAGTGTTACTGGTATCCCCCCACACAGGTGAGCAGTGTCTTCACCACCATGATGACCTGAAAAGGCAAAAGAGGGGAACCTTGGACACCTGGGTCCAAGAAGCAAGGGCAGGGAATGCCTCACATATACGTAAGCAATTTTTCCTCTCTTTTACCAATATGTAATCTGAATGTCTACAAAACTGGTATGCATAATGGAGTGCTTCTCTCCAAACAGTTGCAGTTGAGAGGGCTTGCAATGTCAAATTTCATGCCGGGTGCCTGGACAGGTTGCAGCGTGAGTGTGGTGAGTATGGATGCATTATGCCAACTGTAGTGCAATAAGCAAGAAAGAGTAAAGCATTAACTACAATAAATTATATATAATAAAGTCTGTATTGCAATAAATGTGAAATTAGAGCTCTAGTGGAATAAATGAATAATAAGAACAGTAGTTCAATAAATACAAGAAACAATACCAATAACAGCAAGGAGAATGGTGAACATCAGAATTGTCTTGTCATAACAATTAAAGAAGAACTGTATACATTGAGTCTGTAAGGTAAGGTTGCTGCAGTCACATATAACACTGTAATAGCTGTAGAATGCAAATCTAATGGCTGCAAATTGTATTGCTTAACTCATAATACTCTTCAAGGCTGTCTCTAGGCCAATACTGGTCACATAATGCTCTGTCTTCCACAGACTTCAGGTAGTAATGGTATATGGGTGAGGTAGTCCACTATACAACCAGATATTTTGTGTGGACTTCACAGATATTTCAAACCAATAACAATAATATGTGCTCACCAGTATTGTTCAAAGTGAAATAAAGCTGTAGTAATATATGCAATATGGTTGTATGCCATGCATGTGTGTTCTGTTGTCACTGCAGTCTAGTATAGCACTGTAATAGTACTAGAATGCTAGAGGAAAGTCCTATAACTTGTATTGCACAATTCATACTATGTTTCCAGGTGATCTCCAGTCAAGTATCAGCCACCCTGTAGTCAGTAGTAACTAAGTAGCACATTATGTTAAATTCCTTGTACACAGTACATTTTGCTACACACAGTCCTGGGTTTGAATCCAGTGCTAAGTAGCACTACATTTTCAGTATCAGTCATGTAATGCTCACAATTACTCTCTCCCCAAGAACACAGAAATGTTATGGGTGACTTAGCCCATATTAAATGCAGATATTGTGTTTAGATCTCAAAGAATGTTACATTCAATAACAAGAATGTGTTCATCAGCATTGTTGATTCAAAAATAATACTGCGTAATCCCAATATGAATGTATCTCTTGCATGTTTGTACTATGCTGCTGCAGTCAATTATTAAATTATTTGCAGATGTTCCCTGCAGTCACAGCAATTGGGTTCTACCCCAGGCCTGCCAACTAAGCCATGATGGCTGTCTGGTTTAATTACTGTACATAAACATGCCTCTCAAGTGTTACGATTGCTCATAATGTTATTAAAAGTGATTAATCCATCTGTCACATGTTTACTAGATAAATTATTACCTGGAATACAATGTATTACCAAATCCATTTACAGAACGCCCTGGTAGCTATATAAGTCCACATTATGTTCATAGGTTCATAGGTTCATAGGTAGGTACTAGGCTATCTGCCCAAGGGCATTTATAAGCCTAGCCAGAGTGTGTTGGCATTCACCGCCCCATTGATTAATTAACTGATCCTATGTCAAGCAGAGCCAATGAAGTGATCCCAGGGGTGTATTTTCTGTTACCCATCCATTCGTCAAGGTTTCTCTTGAAGAGTGTTAGTGAGGGAATCTGCCTGATGTCATTTGGAATTTTGTTCCAAAGCATGGGGAGTCTCTGTGACAGGAATCTATCCCTCCAGCATGTTCTATTTATTGTTGTGGTGAGGTTGTGAAACCATTCTGAGTAGTTCTGTACCTGCTTGGCCCATATTGTCCCATGCTATCAGCTTGAGAGGTATGTACATGCTACAACAGCTGTTGGAGAATTGTAGTCACTGTAATCACAACTGTCAGTACTCACCTGTAGAAGTATGTATGACCGGTGTTGTCAGGGATATCATCTGCAATGTCACTAATGGAATGTTATTGTCTCTCTCCCCACACCTTATCTTAATTTATTCATTATTGTAATATATTATTATGATTTAATATTAACATAATTTGTTAAACTAACTATATTTTGGAAAATGTGGTATATTATTATGTTTTATTATGACTCAATATTAACATATTTTGTTAAGCTAACTGTTTTGTTGGCCTTATGGTTTACTTCACACTGGCATGCTCTTAACATATTGACTGTTATGTTACATAATGTTGCACATAATACACATTAATATGTATTTGTATTAATAAATATGATGTTCTGTTCTTTTACTACTAGCAATAGTTTGGTTGTCACTAACTGTAACTTATTGCTTTATCTCATTTACCACAGCACATCAAGGTAGGCTGGTTTCTGCTGATCACCCTACCTTGCCTCAACTTGCCATGGCACTGGATTCTATCATTTCTGGGACCCAGACCAGTGGTACTCCCTCTGCTGCTCCTACACTACCTGCTGTGTTGGGTAGTACTGCCCCAGGGGACAGGGCCCAGTCCCTCTCTGGGAGTGGTGGCAGAGGGAGAGTAGTCACATGGGATGAGCTACTAGTCTTGGTGTGCAGGATAGTCCACTGTGGCTATGACCAACACCTCCACTGGATTGAGGGCATGTTGGTCTACCTGGTGGGGCAACATCGCCCTGGTGCCCAGCCTCCAGTGCAGCCACCCTCAAGGCAGGGAAGGAGCAGTGCTGACAATCCCAAGGGTGGGGACATGAGTCACACTGCTACCATCTGGAGGCACATGGGACTCAGATTCCACAACACCCTCCTTCTCCAAGGTATTCACCCCCTCATGTGTCGCACACCTCCCCTATCTTCTGTCTTGTCTGTCTTGTCTGTTTGTATATGCATCCTCACTTACCTAACTTACCTCCCCCACATATACCTATGCCCTTCCCCAACATTCCACTCTTATTTAAAAAAAAAAAAAAAGACACCTGTTCCAAAAATAGTATCTTCCCATACATAGCTCTCCATTGCGCACACGTCTCCACTGGACACACGTAATTTAGTCCAATTGGCTTGACAATGCAGTTATGTTGTCCTCTCCCCTGTCTCAGAGGTTTGAGAATCCAAATACTTCCTCAAATTTGTCAAAGTGCACAGTTGTTGCTGTACAAGAAATGGATAGCTATGGTTCTTTCTTTCGCCCTTCCTGTACATCCCTCCCTGCCTTTCAATATGTTTTCCCCCTGTTTGCCCCCATTTCACCACTTTCCTATCTCCCTTTTTTCTTTTCTTAATATATATATATTTCTTTTTTGCGAAGAGCTGCATGACAGGCTGTTTCTCGCAGCTTCGCTTAGCTCAGCTAAATATAGCTATAATGAGAATATGTGTTTCTAACATTGTAAGTCACATGTACAACATGAACACCTCTGCCATGTTTCAAACCCAAGCCCATCCCCACCCGCAGCAAGGCACCACACCATGTAACTCTTACTTAAACCAGGTGGTTAAAGAAAACATAATAATTGCCAATTACAGTCGGTAGGGTGTGTTTCAGCAGAGCTGCACTCCTTGCTACACCACACAAACTAGAATAAGAAGTACTGGAAAAATGGGAGTGTACCTTAGATTTAGCTGCAATACTATACCACTAGACAGCCAAAAAAACATGATAATGGATGTAAATGGGGCCTGTGATAGCAGGTAAATGTGCCCTTTTATCAACAACATGTAGAAAGTCACCTGCTAAGGCATTAATGGCAAAATACATGTTTAACTGGGACTCTGGTGCAAAAATACATCCATATAAATCCATGCACATACTGATGGATGTAGAAAAATGTTTGTCACACCCTGTATGTGTGCACCTATATCTTGCAAACACACTTGCTGTAGCAGTGACTCAGTAGTTCAGTCTGTTAAATGACTTGCATACAGTACATTTTGCCACACACAGTCTTGAGTTCAAATCCATTGCCATGCTGCATTTCAATTACATTGTTGTGAAGGCAGCATTTAATGGATCACTAATACACTCTTTATCCACACAAAGCATTGCAAACTAAATGACTGCTTTTTAGTGCATGAATTCTCAGGCCTGCAAGTAGGGACACACTTCACATATCCATATAGCAATACTATACGTCACCTAGTACTCTGTTATTGACATGGTTGTCTAACATACATATCTTAAATACATGCCTTAATTGGAGTATAAAGAGTACCCTCACCTTGGCACTGCCTCTACAAAAAGGCTGATACAGCTGACACAGATACATTTACAGCTTGTAGTCCTCCAAAGTTTTCACACTATCTTACTATGTCTACTACCTGCAGCAGTAGCTGCAGCCTGTGTTACACATAGCTCTATATAAAGGTTTCTGCTACAGACCTATTGTCTGTGATGATATAGTCTCCTTACCCCAGTAGTGTCCATCTCAGTAGCTAAAAAAGGGGCTCAGGTCTACTTGAAGGTCTTATATATTGCACAGCGGCTGCATGTCATTGGCTAATGATAGTGTAATTCAGCTGTGTTGGCTGCAATTTGCATTTCTGAACCACAGATTGGTGTAGAGGCAATCACCTGCTGATGGGGAGCCTGTTTAAAAGGCAGGCAGCTGGCTATGGGGAACCATTTGTATGAGTCCTTACTCACACAGAGCACGTCTTTGTGAAACATTACTAGTAGCATATTTCAACAGAGAAGTACTGCACTCCACCAGGTATGTAATTGTCTTTTGTGTATAACAGGATGCTGCTAGGAGGATACAGGTATGGGGAATAGGGATTACAATAGTAAGCCTGATTTATATATGTTGTAATGACATGTCATTGATATCCTGCTGTGTTACACCTACAGGGGATGTACAATACTCCAAGGTTGCATTGCCTTTTGTCATTGTGGCACACTGCTGTTGTTGGACTGTCCCTTCATAGTGGTTGTAATAGCACACTGCTCTTTCTTTGGCACTGGTCTTATGACATATTATTGGGTGGTTGGCCTTAGCGGACACACCACCATAGACTGGAGTGCATGTATGATCATACAGCAGAATTTCTCATGACACACAGGGAAATACCTCACTATTGATACTAAACCGGTTGGATCCACACATGTTGTATGTTGTCACACTGTGAGGTATGACATGTGAACAAGCAGTGTATGCTGGCCATTTTGCCATTGCTGTATCTGTACATAGTGGACATCCATGTATCTGATCCTGTAATGTGTTCCCCTTGAGTTGTCTTTCAGGAATAATGTACCACAGATGACACCCACTTTTCTCAGATGCAGAGAATGAGATAATCTTGCAAGGACTAAAGCAGCATCATGACATCCTGCTATTCAGGGGGAGATAGAATAGGGAACATTGGACTGCATCATGGTCAGACCTTGTCTGTGATGTTAATGCCATGGGCAGTAGTGTAGGGCATAATAACAGGTCCGACACCGGCCAATCAATATGATTAATGCTGCACATTGATGAGCAACAGATATAGCCAGGGATCGTGCTGTCACCAGTGGAGGGCTTGCAGTGGAACAACAACTCTTGGTCACTGAAGAATTTCTGGTGTACCTAGGCACACGCGACAGCTCCCAGGCATCCATCATACCGTACATCGTAGAAGTGGATGTCACAGTTTTCATAGCTGAGGAGAGTGCAGGTAAGCTTACTGTGATCAGCACTGTATTACTGTAGCAGTCAGTGTGTCAGGCTGTAGATACTTTTATGTGGGGGTCAGGTCTTTTATCTTTTCGGGGGGGTGTAGCCTCAGATATACACTCATATGCAGATTGGGACCAATACAAGTAACACAGTAGCTACTGTACATATGGCTGTATTACCTTGTTGTGCTGCAACATGCAGTGGTACTGACATTACCCCACCCTCAACTTTTCAAAGGTCCATCAAGTATTGCCCAAGGCCGTGGTCCTGCCTCTGGTAAGTATGACACTTGTTTTATTAAGGAACAATTATAGTCTAGTATGGTTAAGGGCCAGAATAGTGCCCTATGTACATGTACTTATATGTGTAAACAGCACAGGATGTTTTTAAATGTCAGTCTGGAAGAAGAACCTAAGGTTTTTAGAAGGGGTAGTTGCAGGAGTGTAGTTCAGCAAATAGATACACTTTGACAGTTACTAGTAAGAGCAGATAAGGCTCCTGGTTTAAATGAGGCAAGGAATCTAAAATGCCTTTTAATATACAACAGGTTGAAGACAAATACATTAGGTAGTGTTATGTGTATTTCCATATAATCGTGCAGAGAGTTGTACTGGGTTTTATGTGTTGTTTCTTCAATTATAGTGTCATACTGAGTAAGTAAAAGGTAAATATTACTGGTCATGTTTGACTTGATTTACTTCAAGTGATTGTTATAAAGGTCCTGAGTTGAATTTCAATTGTGTTCTGGGGTAGTGCTTTGTGGATGAAGGCAGAGAAGGAAGTTGTTTGACCACTAATCCAGTTGTGGGTCTTCATTGTTATGAGTCTTGGATGATTTTTGTACACAGCAGTGCAGGTAATAATGTACTGCTTTTTTCATTCCTATAGCAGGTTGGAGTCTGTCCCCTGCACAGTCTGATGTCAGTGTCTCCTCAGTAACCGATGATAGTGGTGGCCACAGTGAGACACAGGTGGGGGTGTCAGGGGCTGAATCTGTCCCAGAGGTAGACATCACTCTTCTGCCCCCATTGTTAATGCACACAGTCTGTATGCCCCCACATACCCCATCCTCAGAGGTCACAGATATTAGACAGACAGAGGGTGGAGACATTGAACAGGAAAGTGTGGCAACTATGGCTCCAGTGAGTGTAGACACTGGCTATAACCAGAGAGCTGGTGATGTCCCACACAGGCGGATTGACAGGGGTGCTTGTAGGAGGCCTGCTGTCCATCCACCACCTGTTGCAGGTGTCACATCACAGGTTACTCGGCACATGTTTCGGCTGTCATGGAGGCATAGGCACGTTCTGAAAGGAACACCAGGTGTATGCTTAGGATTATGGATGCCACACAGTTTAACATCCATAACAGGCTCCACTGTACTGGGGACACCTTGGATTGATTCATTGATGCAGTGGACAGCTGGTGAGCTGAGACAGTCTCTGTCTTGGACTGCACATTGTCTGTGCTGGAACATGTTGTTGGAGTTAAGCGTTGGACCCATGGATGTAGGTCAGCAACACCATCTGCTGAGAGTCCACATGGCCGTGTACACTCATGCTCCCATAGTGGCAGTACATCCAGTGATACAGATGGGAGTGTGCTGTCCACACCACGAAGTGGCAGGCCATGTACTCATGGTCCTGGGCAGTCCCATGGGGGACACGGCCGTAGCAGGCAGCAGTTACTATCAGGTACTAGCAACACTTCTGACCATGGAGGTGCCAGTGTAACTCCTGACAAAGCCAGTTCCCATGTTCGGGGCCAGAGACAGTGAACTGTCAACTCTACCATGTATGGTCTAAAGTTGTCCAACATGCACATGTGTAGGGCTAGCACTGTGCTTGGCTATGTACATGCACACACTCACAGACACTGTCAAATGCAGGTCAACTATAGACACAAACAGCTCTCTCCATGGTCCATCTTGCATGCTCCCCCCCTGACTCACACACATGCTGTCTACCATTTGGGCCAGCCTAGTTGTCCTGCATCCCCACACAACACCCTGTGCAAGTGATGATACCTGTGCCTCATCTCTGTCATCCTTGACATTGATGCAGGGAAATGAAGCCATGGGTCTGATGCACAGAGTGACTATATTACTTAATATGTACTTGTGTAATGCAGTGTTGATTCACCATGGTGCTTGAAGTGGTTAACGAGAGATACTGTATGCTGGCATTTGTCATGTGTACGCCATGTACATTTGTGTACCTTATGTGGTTCTTATGTTGTATGTTGTTGAATTGGCTGCATAGTTACACAATCACAGGTGTGTCACAGGCATGTTTATGCTTCTGTTTCAGACGTCTGTTTGGATAATCTATAGATACACAGTGGAAATAAAGCAGCACAGGATGTCATGTCAGCACAGTAGACATATGACGTCAGCAAGGTAAAGCACTGTAACTAAACGGCTCCATAGATTTATATGTGTATAACAGGCTAACAAGGACAATGTTGGCATTCAGCATACTCATGCATCCCTAATCTGTGAGAAGGTCTGCTACCCTTCATAAGTGCCACCAAGGTTTTGATAGAGATGACACATCTACATATATCCTGTGTCCAGTACCAACAATTGGCGAGCAACAGTTATGATTGTTGTGTTCTGTATCTCAATGTGTAATCTGCATATGATGTGTGTCACAGCAGATGTATTCATGACATGCATTGGGGGCCTGTTTCATGTAGGGTGTACTGCCTGTGTTACATACCTGTCTCACCAGCATGTATTATACATACCACACTGATGTTGGTGTGTAGCACAGGTGACACATGTGTTAGTTCTGTCATGGATACACATAAGGTACACTGGGAACTGACAACTCCCTGCATGGGTCCATACACATCCCCTCCAAAGCATTTTGGAGACAGACTACATATGTATGGTCCTGACATGGACTCCATAGGATATGTTCTCTACAATGTGTATCGGTGTACCTTGAAACCTGTGTGGCTGCTACAGTTGTATGATATGTCTGTGTAGAGACATGGCAAGAGTGCCATTGCACACAGTGATAGCTGTGATGACTGTCACATTCAGAATACCAGTGCCAATCTGGGATGTATGTCCCAAACCTGTCACTATTGGTTGTAGAACAGTGAATGCATCTACATCTTTCCAACTAGTAAATATCAAAGGCTACAGTATTCTCTGTGTTCAATTCATCCCTCCCATGGTTCCATAACATGTTGTAAAATGCTCTAACAGGCTCACACAAACACATGGCTACACTGAGGCTAGCACCACTTCTGATCAGTGTGTACAGGACATGCCAAGGCACACACTTAGTTCAGGTTGGCTGTATGTAGGTGTGCACACTTACCTATGTAATGGTACAGATCACAGTACGTGGTGCATGCAACACACCTCATGTCTGCTAGTACTATAAATTTAGTACATATTATGCTTGATGTCATACGCAGGCCTTGTTGTGGTCAGTCCTTTGGGGGCCACACCACCAGCTACAAATAAAACACTGCAAAACCCTACATATGTCTAAGCTACCAATGTTATGCTATATGGATATATACACATGCACCAAGTGGGCTGGAGTGAGATTAGAATGCTTACCTATCTAGTCTTATACACTATAGATCACAGTATTTATCATATGCACCATGGCTTACATCTGATAATTACACTGTGAGCTGGTAGTCTTAAGGTGACTGACATCATCAGGCCTTGTAGAAGAGGGCAGTGTGGAAGTCAGCAGCAACATACAGGGCCAAAAAGTGCATAGCCATTCCAAGTGGATAACCCATGAGGTCATGTCAATTCATTTGCAGGATGAATCACACACACACACACACACACACACACACACACACACACACACACACACACACACACACACACACACACCAAGTGGGCTGGAGTGAGATTAGAACCCCTACCTATCATGTCTTACATACTATAGATCATAGTACTTATTGCATGTGGCATGGCTTCCATTTGATATTATATTGTCAGCTGGTAGTCTTAAGGTGGCCTTGTTGAAGATGGCAGTGTAGAGGTGAGCAGCAACTTATAGGGCCAAAAAGTGCATAACCATTGCAGGTCGGTAGCCCATGAGGGAGTGTCAATTAATTTGCAGGAGGATACACACAGACACAGTCACTTACCACATGGGGTGGTGGGAGATTAGATCCCCTACCTATCTAGACTTATACATTATAGAACACAGTACTTATCACAGTCACCACATGTTAAGTCTGTTATATGTGTGATTGCAGGCACAGTACTTATGCATTACACAAACTAGGCCTGTGTTGACCTGCATCTGTGGCCTGCAGTGTGATATTGCTTCATACAGTTATCTACATCTAGCATTGTAGCAGTGGGATAACTGTAATTATCCTAGCTATGTGTGTACAGTTCCTAGTATGGCCAAATGTGGCTGCTTGCAGTTACATAGGCATAACTGTGGGCAGGGACAAGTTGCCCTGTCCATATATGCATTGACAACATTATACATTATAGCATCTGCTCACCTGTATCTGTCTACGTGATGACATCCAGCAGGCACAGGGGGTCTGTGGGTAAGTGGAATTTGTACTGTTGCGCATTTAGCTTGGATCCTTTGAGCAACAGTATGGCTGTGTGATACTGATTTAGATTTACTCACCATTATTAGAGTATGTCAGACAATAAAGACATCCACACACATATTTCTGTATATAACAGGGATGTGTATATAACTGTAGCTGCATGTTTGTATGGTATGTATATGTGTTATGTAAATATATGGAGGGTGTATGTAGCATTTTAATATAGCTATATATATATATATATATATATATATATATATATATATATATATATATATATATATATATCTGTACATATCTATATGACACTACATAGCGATAGATATACTATGCAGGTGAGAGAGATAATGACAGACAGATATGTATATGTATATCTGTATGTACAGACATTTATACATAACAGGTCATTTTGATGAAGGGGCAACAGGATTGCATTCATTTTAACTAAATGTATGGACATGCCCAGTGAGACTGTCAGTACTAATAAGGTAACTCCAGTCCACACCTACCTGTATTCTAGTCTGGGATTTTGTATGTTACAGACATTAACATTCATCAGTGTTTCTCCAGTACTGCAATTCACTCAAACTGTCCACAGCATTCCCCAGCTGTGAGCTGTAGTTAATCTGTGATTGTGGTTGGTAATGTTACACCACCAACAGATTGTCAGTCTGCATACCTCTGAAGCTTTCTGATTTCCACAGAATGTATAATGTTTTGCCTCATATGTTTGGTCTGTTCCTCATGCATTTGTGGTCTTCTGGTGAAGTATTGAATATTGACATCACCACATTATACTACTTTACAGACAAACATTTGTGTTTCAGATGTTATATCCTTCAGAACATATGTACTAATGCAACACCTTTACTGTCAGTGACTTTTTATGTTTATGGAGACAATATTTGAAATCTGTCCCTTTGTCTGGGCCTTTATCTCACCAGTCTTACTGGCTTTGTCCAGATCTCTTGAAGTAAGCGGTATGACAGTCTGTGAAAACACCAGCATAATACTACATCACATGCAAAAGGTGTGAGTAATTCCAGATTAGAACCATCAACACCATCACCCATGCTAGCTTCCCAAGTCTAAAAAAATGAAGAAACAGAACTCAAAGCAGTGTCAGGAATAACAAATGTAAACAAAGTAAGTCACACTGCTGCTGCACAGACCATATCCACTTTATTGTTGTATGAATCTACAACAACATGAAAATTTCCACAGCAAACACGAAGAACTCTACAGCTTAGACTGCACACACAGATTTGCACACACAGATTGAGCTTCCCAAGTCCACTGAGGCATTCAGGTCACCAGACAGAGAGGAGCCATTCATCACACAATCAACAACATAAATATGTACATTGGTTATCCTGCATGAGAAGACACATACAATGGCTTGGGCAATATCTGTGTTACAGCCCTGCAATTACTTGATACACTGATATACCATAGGTGATTTTCTGTTAAAGCAGTTGTATGGGTACCCTGCTGTGTTGGGGGTGGGGGAACAACAGCACATGATCTGCTGGGATATATAGTAGTCCAAATATCATGTGAGGCCACTGTTTAACATCTCCCTTGATTGATGTAGTGAATATTCCAACCATGAGGCCTAAGTGACTATTAAGAAATACATACTATTGGACTGGGTATCTGTAGTCCTATATGGATGTTACATCTGTCCAGTTAGCCCACTATATTTCCTTGCATAACAGCAGCAGATCCATACATATGATGCATTATAGTAATCCTTGCAATTAGTGTGTAGCTCAGAGATTTACCTTGCAAATGCAGCAGTTGAGAGACCTGTAGTTCAGGGCTAACTCTTTGTGATGGAAGCAGTACACAACCAATACATGGATAGGTAAAGGTTGTATGGGATGCCTGGCATCAACACATTTACTATATGTATGTGAGTAGGAGTAAGGTGTCAGTCCCTAGGGCCCTAAGTTGTCAGTGAATGTGCTATGCATTGTCTCTTAGCCAATGCCAGAGCATACTGGGCATGCCTACATCTGCCTACAAGGACATCATTGGGGAGGGGTTGTCCTCTGAGTCCTCTTGTGAGTGTGACTGTGGTGACCTAGGCACTGGTGATGGGCTGTATATCCCTTCCCTTTGCTGATCCTACTGCAGCTGTTTCCACAGGATCATATTGTGTAGCATGGCACATACTTTGAACATATGTGCACATGTGGCTGGACAGTACTGCAGGGCTCCACCAGATATATCGAGACACTAGAACCTTGACTTCAGCAGCCCAAACACATGCTCTGTGATGTTCCTAGTTTGTGCGTGTACCTCATTATAGTGTTCTTCCTTGGGTGTGTGTGCATTTTTGATAAGTGTCATCATCCATGGTTCCAGGGCATAGCCAGCATTCCACAGTTAATGGCTATGTGGGATATCTCCCCTAGCAAACATCTGGTGCAGCTGTGATGCATGTCAGATATGGGAGTCACTATAACTGCCAGGGCTGCCAGCACACACATTCATGATAATGCTTTGGGCATTGCACATGACCTGGCAGTTGATGGAGTAGTATCCCTTGCAGTTGATGTAGATTCTACCCTGCTCACTGGGTGGTGCCTTGATGTGTACATGAGTACAATCTATGACACAAAGTACCTCAGGGTATTGTGCTCCACAGGAGAAGTGTTGCATATTGCTGGCCCTCATCTCTGGGGTGAGCAGAAAATAAATATGCTCACTGGCATATGGTAGCATGACATCCAAGAACTGGTGGAGTACCCTTCAACATGAAAATTTCCACAGCAAACACGAAGAACTCTACAGCTTAGACTGCACACACAGATTTGCACACACAGATTGAGCTTCCCAAGTCCACTGAGGCATTCAGGTCACCAGACAGAGAGGAGCCATTCATCACACAATCAACAACATAAATATGTACATTGGTTATCCTGCATGAGAAGACACATACAATGGCGTGGGCAATATCTGTGTTACAGCCCTGCAATTACTTGATACACTGATATACCATAGGTGATTTTCTGTTAAAGCAGTTGTATGGGTACCCTGCTGTGTTGGGGGTGGGGGAACAACAGCACATGATCTGCTGGGATATATAGTAGTCCAAATATCATGTGAGGCCACTGTTTAACATCTCCCTTGATTGATGTAGTGAATATTCCAACCATGAGGCCTAAGTGACTATTAAGAAATACATACTATTGGACTGGGTATCTGTAGTCCTATATGGATGTTACATCTGTCCAGTTAGCCCACTATATTTCCTTGCATAACAGCAGCAGATCCATACATATGATGCATTATAGTAATCCTTGCAATTAGTGTGTAGCTCAGAGATTTACCTTGCAAATGCAGCAGTTGAGAGACCTGTAGTTCAGGGCTAACTCTTTGTGATGGAAGCAGTACACAACCAATACATGGATAGGTAAAGGTTGTATGGGATGCCTGGCATCAACACATTTACTATATGTATGTGAGTAGAAGGTGTCAGTCCCTAGGGCCCTAAGTTGTCAGTGAATGTGCTATGCATTGTCTCTTAGCCAATGCCAGAGCATACTGAGCATGCCTACATCTGCCTACAAGGACATCATTGGGGAGGGGTTGTCCTCTGAGTCCTCTTGTGAGTGTGGCTGTGGTGACCTAGGCACTGGTGGGGGCTGTGTATCCCTTCCCTTTGCTGATCCTACTGCAGCTGTTTCCACAGGATCATATTGTGTAGCATGGCACATACTTTGAACATATGTGCACATGTGGCTGGACAGTACTGCAGGGCTCCACCAGATATATCGAGACACTAGAACCTTGACTTCAGCAGCCCAAACACATGCTCTGTGATGTTCCTAGTTTGTGCGTGTACCTCATTATAGTGTTCTTCCTTGGGTGTGTGTGCATTTTTGATAAGTGTCATCATCCATGGTTCCAGGGCATAGCCAGCATTCCACAGTTAATGGCTATGTGGGATATCTCCCTAGCAAACATCTGGTGCAGCTGTGATGCATGTCAGATATGGGAGTCACTATAACTGCCAGGGCTGCCAGCACACATTCATGATAATGCTTTGGGCATTGCACATGACCTGGCAGTTGATGGAGTAGTACCCCTTGCAGTTGATGTAGATTCTACCCTGTTCACTGGGTGGTGCCTTGATGTGTACATGAGTACAATCTATGACACAAAGTACCTCAGGGTATTGTGCTCCACAGGAGAAGTGTTGCATATTGCTGGCCCTCATCTCTGGGGTGAGCAGAAAATAAATATGCTCACTGGCATATGGTAGCATGACATCCAAGAACTGGTGGAGTACCCTTCAACATGAAAATTTCCACAGCAAACACGAAGAACTCTACAGCTTAGACTGCACACACAGATTTGCACACACAGATTGAGCTTCCCAAGTCCACTGAGGCATTCAGGTCACCAGACAGAGAGGAGCCATTCATCACACAATCAACAACATAAATATGTACATTGGTTATCCTGCATGAGAAGACACATACAATGGCGTGGGCAATATCTGTGTTACAGCCCTGCAATTACTTGATACACTGATATACCATAGGTGATTTTCTGTTAAAGCAGTTGTATGGGTACCCTGCTGTGTTGGGGGTGGGGGAACAACAGCACATGATCTGCTGGGATATATAGTAGTCCAAATATCATGTGAGGCCACTGTTTAACATCTCCCTTGATTGATGTAGTGAATATTCCAACCATGAGGCCTAAGTGACTATTAAGAAATACATACTATTGGACTGGGTATCTGTAGTCCTATATGGATGTTACATCTGTCCAGTTAGCCCACTATATTTCCTTGCATAACAGCAGCAGATCCATACATATGATGCATTATAGTAATCCTTGCAATTAGTGTGTAGCTCAGAGATTTACCTTGCAAATGCAGCAGTTGAGAGACCTGTAGTTCAGGGCTAACTCTTTGTGATGGAAGCAGTACACAACCAATACATGGATAGGTAAAGGTTGTATGGGATGCCTGGCATCAACACATTTACTATATGTATGTGAGTAGGAGTAAGGTGTCAGTCCCTAGGGCCCTAAGTTGTCAGTGAATGTGCTATGCATTGTCTCTTAGCCAATGCCAGAGCATACTGAGCATGCCTACATCTGCCTACAAGGACATCATTGGGGAGGGGTTGTCCTCTGAGTCCTCTTGTGAGTGTGGCTGTGGTGACCTAGGCACTGGTGGGGGCTGTGTATCCCTTCCCTTTGCTGATCCTACTGCAGCTGTTTCCACAGGATCATATTGTGTAGCATGGCACATACTTTGAACATATGTGCACATGTGGCTGGACAGTACTGCAGGGCTCCACCAGATATATCGAGACACTAGAACCTTGACTTCAGCAGCCCAAACACATGCTCTGTGATGTTCCTAGTTTGTGCGTGTACCTCATTATAGTGTTCTTCCTT